>NC_057747.1:23565668-23654332 GCF_004010195.1 Chiloscyllium plagiosum | reverse complement strand
ACACTTCAACCCCACGGCATAAATGTGGACGTCACCAGTTTCCTCATTTCCTCTTCCCCCACCTCACCCCAGCTCCAAACTTCCAGCTCAGCACTGTCCCCATGACTTGTCCGACTTGCCTATCTTCCTTCCACCTATCCACTCCACCCTCCTCTCTGACCTATCACCTTCATCCCCACCCCCATCCACCCATTGTACTCTATGCTACTTTCTCCCCACTCCCACCCTCCTCTCATTTATCTCTCCACCCTGCAGGGACTCTGCCTCTATTCCTGGTGAAGGGCTTTTGCCCGAAACGTCGATTTTCCTGCTCCTTGGATGCTGTCTGAACTGCTGTGCTTTTCCAGCACACTCTGATCTAGAATCTAGAAAGACAAGGACAGCAAAAAATGGGAGCGCCACCAGACACCATCCTGATTTGTAAATATTTCACCATCCCGTCAGTGTCAAAATCCTGGAACTCCCTCTGACTGGTATCCCACCCCTTTTCCTCAATATTAAGACTACTGTTTCCCAGATGCTATTAGTCCTGAAGAAAGGGTTACTGAGTCAAGATGTTAATTTGTTTCTCTCTCCACAGATGCTTCCCGACCTGCTGAGTTTCTCCAGCAATTTCTGTTTTTGTTTCAAATTTCTACTGTCTGCAGTTCTTTGTTTTATTCAAATAAAGAAAGTCTGTTCTACCGAAAAGCAACTGACATGTGCGTTTCTGTCAATGCCTTGCACTGAACTCTCAGGTCAGTAACCTGCTGCTCCCATTCATTGTTTAGCAAGATGTTTCCACTAAAATAAGACTCTTCTAAATTTTTGAAGATCACAATCCTGGAAACTGATAGCACACAAACATAGAGTAGGAAGCCTGGCCTGCATTGTATGATGGGTGTAGGAGTAGGCTATTTGGCCCATTGAACCTGCTCCATCATTCAATGTATTCTTGGCTGAACTGGTTGCAGGCCCCACTTTACCTTCCTCTCTGCCTCCCATGACCCATGACCTCCCTGTCTCACAAAAAAAATCATCATTTTCAGCTTTGAATTCATTCAATGCCTCAGCCACCAGTGCCTTCTGGGAAACAGAATTCCACAGACTCTCTGACAGGAAACATCTCCCTATCTGTCTTTTAAAGGAAATCTCTTACTCTTAAGACATTACCCTTCATTCCAGTCCCTACCATAGTGAGAAACATCATCCTAGTCTCCACTTAGGATCTTCTTTGTTTCAATAAGATCAATGATCATTCTTCAATAGACATAGGCCCAACCTTTCCTCAAAGGAAAATATCCCCCCATCCCAGGATTGAGTCGATTGGACCTTCTCCAAACTATTTCAGAGCAACTTTAGGTATCTTTGTCAGCCTGTTCAGACATGTCATGACACACAGAAACAGGAATTGCTGGAAAATCTCAGGAGGTCTGGCAACATCTTTGGATAGAAATCAGAGTTAACGTTTCAGGTCCAGTAACCTTTCCTCGGATGTCATGACACATCTCTGGAGCAGCTCAGACTTGAACCAGGACTTTCCAACCCAGAGATAGGGACGTTACCAATGCACCACAAGATTGTGCTCCAAAGTACCTGGATCCTTTTTTTTTTCAAATAAGGAGTCCAAAGCCGCACGCTGAACAATAAACAATCTAACCACCTGCACAGTGCGCGGGTGAACATTACCCCTGTGAAACTCAACAACAAATGTAGCTTGTCATCACAAGTTCTGAAACATTTTTCAATTGAAAGATCCCTTTTCAAACGGATTAGGAATTACAGACCCTTGATTGGAACTCTGTCCTTGAAAGAGCTGTGGGGGTGGAGTCCTTTCGTATATTTAAGGCTGAGATAGATAGATCTTCTGTCAGCACAGGGATCATGAATTATAGAGAAAACACAGTTAAAAGGGCATGAGGAATATCAAATCAGCTATAATCTTACTTGAAATAACTCCACGAAGGCCGGTATCCCGTCACCAAGTCACCCTTAGTTTACACGTTCATAATACAATACACTGATCCAGCTCCCTCAGAGCCACCTCCTAGAATGAGCAGAGCACCTGACACTCCTGTCTATATCTGTCAGCCAGAGCTCCCTGATTAGACCAGATTAACAGCCCCAGCCAGGGAACTCATATTCCAGGAGATCTACTTGGCTGACCTCATTTTGGTCACTACACCACTGGACGGTGGAGGAGGCCTGAGGGGCTGAATGGTCTACACCTGTTCCTATTGCTTACGGTCTCTTCCATCCAAACTATTAGAATAACTATTATCTCAACTCATCCAAGCAGTGACACCAACAGCGTGGGTTCCATTCCAGCACCAGCTGAGGTTACCATGAAGGACTCTTCTTAGGAAACTCTCCCTTCGCCAGAGATGTGGCGACCCTCACGTTAAACCATCACCAGCCGTCTCTCTCTGTCTAATAGAGAGCAGCTATGGCCAACAGCAACTCCCCATGAGTTCTCTTGCAATGGGGACAAAGGCACCACATTATGCACTTCGTGTACCATCAATCACCTTGCACAATATTACTGTTCCTTCCTGACTCAGAGCCACAGGTTTAGCTGACGGTTGAGGGTGGGGCCCTGCTGTGCGCCTGGCAGCTGTTGCACCAATAGGTTGCAAAAGCAAATCACTGCATCTGAAGAGTGCTGTGGAGGGGGGGGAGGGTCTGTGTTTGTGAGGGAGATGATGCAGGGCTACAGTCTGTTAGTTTTAACACCTTCACATCCCCAGGTAATGTTCTGGGTGATTTATTCTCAGTACACAAGGAAGCTACTGTCCAAAAAGCACCATCGGTTTCTGTGTTCAGCCTGGTGCAGGGAGCAGTTCTCGTTACTATTGTACAGAGCCTGCTACCATGGAAATGGAGTTAGCCCAAGGGGGCGGAAACAATAGCCGGAGCTGCCTGCAGCTCAGTTCCTAGACGTCAGAGCTAGCTCTTGCCCTGTGTTCCGTGGTTTTATTTTAAGAATTCCAAAAGGATTTTGAGTGCACTCAGTCACCAGACGGACTGCTGTGTTGCCCATTGACAATGTGACCTTGACGGGTTCGCTCCTCCAGGCTAAAGCAACGCAGAGGTTGGGGGAGGCTCCATTCAACACCTCAAACACCCCGAGGAGGAGCTGTCAATGTTGTCATCTCACAGTGCAGGGAAATGGCACAAAGGCGATGGCTCATCAGTTTACCAGGGACTCGGATTGATGGCCTGGTTGCTTGCGCCTGGTTTATAAGGGGCTCTCATGGCACAGTGGTAGGCGTCTACCTCCGGACAAGAAAGTCTGGGTTCAAGTCCCACGTACTCCAGAGTTGTGTAATGACTCCCCTGAACAGGGTTGATCAGAAAATATCTGTTGGGACCCGAAAGGTGCTGAGTTCAGTCTTAAGTAGTCAGCCGACTCATCTCAGCCAAGCTGGCAATAATGCAATAAAGTAGGGGGGTGTGGGGGTGAGGACAGGGAATGGAAGGTAAACAGGTGGCACAGTGGCTCAGTGGTTAGCACTGCTGCCTCACAACACGAGGGACCTGGGTTCGATTCCACCCTCAGGTATCTGCCTGTGTGGTGTTTGCACATTCTGCCCGTGTCTGCATGGATTCCCTCTGGGCGCTCCAGTTTCCTCCCACAGTCCAGAGATGTGCAGGTTAGGTGGACTGGTCATAAGAAATTGCCCCATAGTGTACAGGTTAGGTGGGTTAGCAATGATAAATGCAGGCTTGGGTTTGGGTGCGATGCCCTTCAGAGGGCCAGTGCATAATGGGCTGAATGGCCTCTTTCCACACTGCAGGGATTCTATGAATTCTCTAATTTCAAATCTAATGCTGATTTTGATTTTGTACAGCCGTAACCCTGTATGACTCGCTCTGTCTAAGCATCCTATGATCTGTAAGTCCTTAAATGTTATGACCTGCCTGTACTGCACACAAAACAAAACTTTTCACTGTGCTTAGGTACATGTGTCAAAGATAAATCAAATCAATTCAAATTAAATGATTCTAAACAAGATCTCTGTTGCTGCTTCAAACTGATAAACTCTTACTAGAAAGGGTTTTGGGGCATTTCCCTGTGAGAAAAGCAGAATGAAAACCATCTAGCTCTGAGTTAGGAAACCGTTTGCATTTACAAAGTGACTTTCACCACTTCAGAACGTCCCAAACCAGTTCACAGACAGTGACATACTTCTAAAGTGCTGTCAACGTAGAGAATGCGGTAGCCAATCTGCACACAGCAAGCTGCTACATATGACAAAGCGATAATGGCTTCATTCTAACCTGAACCTTGCTTTTGACAATGCTGACTGAGGGATACACCTGGACCAGGGAACTATTTCTCAGTGCTTCTGTGAAATGGGGCTGTGGGATAATTTACATCAATAATGAAAGGGCAGGTAGAGCCTCAGTCAAACACAACAAATCCTAATAAACCACAAACCAAACAATTAGTCATTAGTTTGGATTTTAAAAAAATCTTAGATGTTAACTCATTGTTGTTATGTTGCAGATAGTATCCTGGTGAAGGATAAAACTTGTTTGTGTACTTTGTCTTTAAGAGAGGTCACCTTTAAGAACTCAATGACTGTGGGTACAATGTTATGACTCTGCCTGACAGTTGGTCTGCTATGAGTCTCCAAACTGGACACAGCGAATTCTGTTTGTTTGCTGTCCTGTCTGCTTCATAACTTATGCTGTGTTTTAATGTTTTAAATAAACTAGCCCATGGAGTTAATCAATCCCTGATGAGTGAGTGGACAACTACCACTAACATTAAAATAACTGGATCCAATCTTTTCACATGTTTATCAGCATTTATATATAAGGAGGACAAAATATCAAAAATCGAACAACACAAGCAGTCCTGTGTGAATGTGTTTCACCACGAGATTATGATAAACAGATCAGAAGAAGGAGGCAGATGGACAGCACCTTTGGAGTTTGGAAAAATCAAGAGAGTAGCATTTTCACAAGAGCAATATATAAAAGTAATATCAATAAAATAGAGAAGGTCAGCAACTAAAAGCAAGGGTAAAGGTCAGAGGTGAAATCAGAAAGAATACAATGAAGAAACCAAATTTTTAAAAATTGCTCAGTCGTTTGTCAGGAAACGCCAAGCAGAGAGGGGGAAATGGGTTACTGAGATTTTACTAACCAACATAATTTCTTGGATTTTTTTTCAATAAGGTAAGAATCCTTAGAGCCTAGGACAGAAAGAAGTACCTAACCCTCTTCCATCCTGAGATCAGAGAACCCGAGAGCAAGTAAGGAGGCCATTCAACTCATTGTGATGAAGGGCATTTGCCCAAAATGTCAACTATTCCAGCACCACCCTCTCGACTCTAATCTCTAGCATCTGCAGTCCTCACTTTCACCTATTCAACTCATCATGCCTACTCCAGCTCTTGGAGAGATATATCCGGTTACTTCCACTCTCGCTGCTTTTTCCTCATTGTCCCGCAGAGTCTCCCTTTCAAGAGTTTAGCCAATTACCTTTTGGAAGTTACAGCCGATTCTGCTACTACTACCCTAAGATTAGCTGTTGGAAAACTTTTGGAAACAATTCTGAGGACACAATCAGTCACCACTAGGAGAGGTAAGGATAATCAACATGGCTTTGTGAAGGGTAGATCATCTCTGGTAGGTTTTTTTGAGGAGGTAGTGCAGTGGATGCATTCTACATGGACTTCAATAAGGCTGTAGATAGGATATTGCATGGGAGACTGGTCAAGAAGGGGTCATGGCATCCAAGGCAATTTGGCAAACTGCATCCAAAATTGACTTAGTGGCAGGAGGCAGAGTGTGATGGTCAAAGGTTGCTTTTGTGACTGGAAGCCTGTGACCAACAGGGTACTGCAGGGTTCAGTGCTGGGGTCCCTTGCTGTTTTCTGTGTACATTAACGATCCTGACAAAAATGTAGTAAGAATGATTAATACGTTCACAGGCAACTTGAAAATTAATGGCATGTTAAATAGTGAGGAGGAAGGTCTTAGACTGCAGGAAAATACAAACGGGGCTGGTTAGATGGGTAGAACAATGGCAAATGGGATTTAATCCTGAATGAAGTGAAATGATGTATTCTGGGATGGTTGACAAGTCACAAGAGCATACTATGAATGGTAGGAAATACAGAGGAACAGGGTGTCCTTGGTGTGAATATCCACAGATCCTGGAAGGCAACAGGACAAGTGGTTACGTTGGTTAAAAAGGCATATGGGATACTTGCTCTTATTATATTACATTACCCAGACAACAGCTGGAGTACTGTGTAGCTCTGGTCACCATACTGTAGGAAGGATGGGACTGTACTGGAGAGAGTGCAGAGGAGATTCACCAGGATGCTATCTAGGCTGGAGTGATTCACCTTTGAAGAGAGACTCATTAGGCTGGGGCTGTTTTCCTTAGAACAGAGATGGCTGATAGGGGACCTGATTGAGATGAACAAAACTATGAGGGGCATTGGGGGAAGAAGGCTTTCCCTTAGATGTGGGGTCGATAATCAGGAGAATTTGACTTGCTGGGCAGGAGGTTTACTGGAGATGTAAGAAAGGTTTTTTTTACACCAGAGAGTGATAGGAGTCTGGAACGCACTACGTTGTAGAGTGGTGGAGATGGTAACTATCACTATATTTTAGATGAACACTTGAGACAATATAGAACGCAAGGCTATGACAGACCAAGTGCTGAGAAATGGGACTAGAATAGCTAGGTGCTGGATATCCGATGCAGACACGATGGGCTGAAGGGCCTCTTTGCTGTAAAACTTTATGATTCTTTCAAACGTTGTATTCCAGATCATAACGACACTCTGTGTGAAAGAAATTCACTCTATCTCCCCTCCTGGTCTTTCACTCATTTTCAGTAGTGAATAAACCTTTACCCATTAGATTGCGTCAGGATGTGAGATATTCAACAAAACTCTGGTTGGTATGGAACGTCCCGCAGCAGCATTAAAGCAAAGTCTGGGAATTCTCTCAGTCGGATGTTCCATCCTCAACTGACACCACCCGAAACTGATTAATCAGTCATTCACCTCCTGGCTCTTAGTGGGATCTTGCTGTGTGCGAAGCATGAGCCTCATTTGCTTACTGGACAACAATGACTGAACTTCAAAGGAGGAGAAAGTGAGGACTGCAGATGCTGGAGATTAGAGTTGAGAGTGTGGTGCTGGAAAAGCACAGCAGGTCAGGCAGCATCCAAGGAGCAGGAGAGTTGACGTTTCGGGCATAAGCCCTTCATCACGAATGAGGAACTTCAAAGTAACCTATCCCATGGAATGTTAAACACAGGAAAGGCTGCTATATAAGTATAGCTTTATCTCAGTGTAACACAATTACTTTGACATTATGAAAACCAATCCAAAGAAAGGTCATATTGAACTCGATACGTGAACTCCTTCTCTCGCCATAGATGCTGCCAGGCCTGCTGAGATTCTCTAGCACTTTCCATTCTTATTACAACCACAATGATTACCATTTTCACCTTGGAGAATATTGTATTTCAGAGATTATATCTCAGCTGCCCATTATGACGTATTCCTGGTTAAAGTCCATCCAACAAAAACTGTATAATGTGCGGCTGAACATTTTCCCTTCCTACTGAAGGCATTAAAGCTTGTACAATGAACAGTTTTGGTCTCTTATCTGAGGAAAGACAAACTGGCATTGGGCGGGTGCTGGCAGGTGGGACTAGATTGGGTTGGGATATCTGGTCGGAATGGACAGGTTGGACCGAAGGATCTGTTACCATGCTGTACACCTCTATGACTCTATGAGTCTAAGGTTCACTACTTTGATCACGGGTGTGGAGGGATTGTCTTGTAGCGAGAGGTTGAGTAGGTTGGACCAATATTAATTGGACTTCAGAAGAATGAGAAGCAATCTTACTGAAACATGAAAGATTGTTAGAGGTCTTGATAGGATTGATGCAGCGAGGTTGTTTTTCTTTGTGAGAGAGTCTAGGATCAGAATAAAGGCAATACCCATTTAAGACAAAGATGAGAAGGAATTTCTTCTCTGAGATGAAAGGGAATCTGTAGGATTCTTTACCATGGAGGGCTGCGATGTTGGGTCATAATTATGTCCAAAGCTGAGGTAGATTTTTAATCAATAAGGGATTCGAGGGAAAGGCAGGAAAGTGGAGTTGAGGATTACCAGGTTGGCTGAGATATCATAGAATGGCAGAGCAGATTCAATGGGCTGAATGGTCTATTTCTGTTCCTACATTTTATGGTCTGTTGGCCTTCAGGGATCCCAAACAATTCTTTGAAAGGCCTTGTTGCAACCAGGTTGCTCAGTATACTTAACAGAAACAAAGTTTCCTCAGAGCCAGCCAAGCAGATCTCAGCATTTTTAACTACACCATTTCTTCAGAGTTGAAATAAGTTGGTAATATTTATATACCAGGAGTGTTACATTTTTCCATTCACTCCTTTAATCAAAGAAGACTTATATAATTCCTTTCATGATCCCAGGATGTCCCAAAGCATAGCCAATAATACCTAAAATATAGCCTCTTGCAATATTGAAAATGCAATTAGTTAATACAGACACAGACCAATTTCTCAAAAAACAATGGGATAATGATCAGATTATTTGCTTGGGTTCTGATGAAGAATCATACTGCACTCGAAATGTTAACTCTGTTTCTCCCTGCACAGACCTGCCAAGTTTCTCCAGCAATTTCTGTTATTATTTCAGATCTGTGGCATATTCAGGTATCACCTTCGTCAATGCTGGTTGAAGAAGAATTAGTTGCAGGGACACTGGGAAGATAGCCCCCTATTCTTCCTCAAGTAGAGGCTGTGCAATCTTTTGCATCTGTCTGTGAGATCAAAGAAGGCTTTGGTCTGATGTATCACTGGAAAGGCAGTACCTCCAACAATGCAGCAATCCCTCTGTACTAACTAGGACCAAGTGAGGACCGCAGATGCTGGAGATCAAGATTAGAGTGGTGCTGGAAAAGCGCAGCAGGTCAGGCAGCATCTGAGGAGCAGGAGAGTCGACATTTCAGACAAAAGCCCTTCATCAAAACTAACTAGGAGTGTCAACCTCGATTCTGTGTTTAAGTATGTGGAATGGGACTTAAACCTTCTGTTGTGATGTGAGAATGCTCTTGCTTTTGCCGATAGCTAATGGAACCACAAATGCATTAGACATGATGTCTGCTAAAATAGTGAGTGAGAGAATTTCACACAAATGAGTTAAGTGTTCCTCCACCAATGTCTGCTCCTGTAATTTCTAAGCTTATGTCATTATCACTGATCTTGGCAGCTCTGGGAACAACACTGTCAAAAGGATTTGTAAGTTAAGTGCTTTGAAGCCAATCTACGCTCATTCAGCATCACTTCTGATGCGCACCTAATTGCAGCCAAGAAGGTGCAGCTCTGCTTGTGAAGGTCATAGCTGGAAAGGGGGCCTGCAGGGAGGGGACTGGCTACAGGAGGGAGAAAGTTGCCCCTTGTGCTCATCATGCAATACTTCACCATCGCAGTCACTCGAACATTATTACAGGGCCCACATTTCAAACATTCCTAATTGGCTGCAAAGTGTTTTCAGTCCTGAGGTGATGAGTATCATGAATGATTAAATTAAGAATAACTTAATTTGTTTCTTACTCTATTTAATGTTTCTGTAACAGTTTCACAGTCATAGGTTTGTAAGCCATGGTGATTTGACTTCTAAAAAACAATCATTCTAACTCAATGACACTTGATGTGTGAGCAAGTTTCAGACCACGGGTGGAGGTGGAGGTTTTGCAGATGTGGTGACTTCTTAAGACAAGAATTCTGCTCTGGGCAAATGCTCAAAGGCTACCCGCCCTAGTCCATTTTGCAATGTCACCCTTTTTAAGAAGAGGAAGGATCGATGAACTCGGCTGAAAGTTAAAGCATCAATGATTGGTCAGAGATCACACAACACCAGGTTACAGTCCAACAGGGTTTATTTGAAATCACAAGCTTTCGGAGCGCTGCCCCTTCATCAGGTGCAGGAGCTTGTGATTTCAAATAAACCTGTTGGGACTATAATCTGGTGTCATGTGACTTCTGACCTTGTCCACCCCAGTCCAACACCAACGTATCTGATCAATAATTGGGCAGACGATCACTATTCACTCATATCCTTTCAGAAGCCAGACGTTTCCCAGTCTCTGCAATATTTTCAGTGATTGCGCGTCAAGGTAGTTTATATGCACTCGGCATAGGAACATGTTGCACAGTCTTACAGTGTGCCAAGACATTCTCGCTGGGCATTAGTGACCATTAGGGGTGAGGATTTGTGGTGCTGTGCATGCAAAGAGGGGATGATTGTTTTCAGCTGCACCCCAGCAATATCTGTCACTGCACGGTGTGAATCTTTGATCCCTGAATGCAGCAAACAATTTCAGCACGAATCTGGAAAGCAGAGCTGCATCTCCAAGTTGGCAACCAAGGATCTAAGTGAGAACATAAAATTTGACTGGAGAAAAGGCCATTCACTCCAGAGAAGTACTGTCTTTTACACTGTGTGCATAACTGACTCAATCCCTTCCCCACTTGACAGACTGAAACTGTCTTCCTAATTACCAAGTGATTTAAACAGATCGATTGACATCTACATAACTATTAAACCCCTTTTCTAAATGGACTATTGACCCAGTTCCCTTACCAAGGTGCCAAGTGACTCAGAATTAATAAGCCTTTTCTGTTTGTTTCCTCCACATGCACTCTCTCCGTTCCCTCACCTAGACGTCTGTGGAGGCCAAGTCCTTGAGTACATTTAAGACAGAGATAAAAAGGTTCTTGATTGGTTTGGGGATCAAGGGTTACAAGGTTGTATGCTTGAGAAACATATCAGCCACAATCGAATGGTGGAGCAGATTCAATGCACAGGATCACTGAGGAGATCTTGCCAATGTTGTCACTGTTATTAAACTTGCAACCGAACATCACAAAGGTGCTCTGTTTAGTTGTTATCACATGGTTGTTTGTGGAAGCTTGCTGTGCATAAATCATTAATTTGTTTCCCTACAGCAGCGACTACAGTTCAAAAAATAAAGTACTACATTGTCTGCAAAGTGGCAACCTGAAGCGTTGGAAGGTGCTATATAAATTCAGAAGTTTTTTTGGGAAAATCACCCGCTTAACCTTTTCAGATGGTGAGAGGATCCAACCTGTTTAATGAGATGTGACGGTACATTACAGTTCATTCAGGGTCAGTGTTGCTATGGCAACATGCTCGTTTTGGAACTATGGACAGCGATGGTACAGACTCCAACTTCCATTCTCTACCACAGAAGGCAGTGGAGGTCAAGTCATTGATTATATTAGATTTTATTTTAGATTTTAAGACCATAAGATATAGGAGCAGAATTAGACCATTTGGCCCTTTGAGTCTGCTCCACCATTCGATCATGGCTGATATGTTTCTCAACCCCATTTTCCTGCCTTCTTCCTGTAACCCTTGATCCCCTTACTAATCAAGAACCTATATATCTCTGTCTTATACACTCAATGACTTGGCCTCCACAGCCCTCTGTGCCAATGAGTTCCGGACAGCCGCCACCCTCCGGATGAAGAAATTCCTCCTACCTCAGTTCAAAACAGTTGTCCCTTCACTCTGAGGCTGTGCCCTAGGGTCCTAGTCTCTCCTTTTGGAACAATCTTCTCCAAGTCCACTCTATCCAGGCCTCGGTATTCTGTAAGTTTCAACTGAATCCCTCTCAGCCTTCTAAACTCCACTGGCTACAGACCCAAAGTCCTCAACCACTCCTCCCATGAAAAGTCATTCACTCCGGGATCATCCTTGTAGTGTTTCTCTTGATCTCCTCCAACGTCAACAAATCCTTCCTTAGACGTGGGGTCAAAACTACCTGCAATGTTCCAAATGCTATCTGAGTCTTTACAGCCTCAGCATGTACACATCTGCTCTGGGGGAGGCATTAAGGTGTAATGGGAGAAAGCAGGATATGTTTCTCAGTGGAGAAAGCAGGAATTGCAATTGAGATAGAGGATCATATATGAACCCATGATCATATGGAATGGTGGAACAGGATCAAAGGGCTGAATGGACTATTCCTGTTCCTATTTCTGTTTCAAACCATTACCCACCTGACCAGGAATCCCTCGGACTCTCATCACTTGCCACCGGTGTGCGTTTAGCTCCTTATGTTGATCTTCCCCAGCCATCAGTCCAGGGTTTCTAGCTCAGAGGCACTATACCACCTTAGACAGGCTCAGTCGCCATAGCTACAGAAAAGGGGCAACATCTCAGCTCAGATCTGCACCGCAGAGGCGATGTGAAACACACGGTCTGTCTTCCCTCCAAAGGGATATTCAGCCCAGCTTCTCAGCCGAGACTAGAACCGAGGCTGATTGAAATATTCCACAAGACGGTACAAGAGGGAGCTGACAATCGGAGCAAAAAAAAGGCCAGTGTGTGTCAGATATGTCACCAATCTCCATTCTTGAACCATCTACCTCATCATCCAGAGCTGCTACTCCCAACAAGACAATGCCTACTGATGACCTATTTAAAAGACTCCAATCTCCTCAGACACCCTCATTGAAGGTTTACCCTTTCTAATGTTTCAAAGAATAAATAAATAAATAAATAACGGTGTTTATCAAACACATTTGGGAGACGCAGTGTGGCTGGGATAACATCTTTACGAACTGAAGTTACCTGCTAGCTGGTATGGCTGGGCTTATTAACCCTTTCCCCTGCGTTTTCTTTGGGGGAGGGGGGTATCATTGCAGATTTCACCCGGAGGCAAAAAAAAACCAGAACTCGCCAGAACAGATACAATGAACTGACTGAGAGGCTGCAAAAACATCCATTCCAACCCTTAACACTGTTATTGGCAGCTGACAAATCCATAGCCAGTTCGATGTGGGTCCCCTCATAATTTACCCCAGCTCCCCCCTCCCTAACCAGATCCCCTGTATTTAATGGTGCAATATGCAATCTTGCCCCCCACCACGGCAGGTGAATGCATACACCACACTAGGAATATTGCTGCCAGTCCGAAATAATTACAATCCCACCATGTAGCCTTTCCCTAATGAGTTTCCCCTCCAGCCAAATTCATCCGATCTTCAAATCATTGGCATTTGCAATTATTTTCTGAGCATTTGTTTTAATGTATAAATTTAATTTCTCTGCGGCATTTCAATAGCGGGTCAGCTTCCCGTGTCCCCATCAATGGGTTTGGTTGAAATTCCGAATGAAACACTCACGTCTCTGAAGCGATTCCAGTCTTTGATCTGCTGGCTGTACTGGGAGACCCCGGACAGCCACTGCCCATCCTCCAGGTAATTGTCCTTGCTGCCCCCTTTCTCAGGACTGTCCTTGTCCGCTGCTCCGGCCAGCAGCAAGGGGATCAGCAGGAAGTTCAGCGGCTTCAGCATCCTCCCAGGCCACACGGATGCGACTGCTCCCGCAGGTTGGTCGCTGTGAAATGCGAGCTGATTAAATCCGCGACTCTCCCCACCCCCCCCCCCCCTCCTCCCTCTCTCTAATCTGAGACTGTGCGAGCCTGCGCCTCAGTATATACGGCACCCATTCCTCCCCCCAACACGAACACACATACACACAAACACTGTAGGTACACGCACAAGACTGCAGGTACAGAGACACACAAACACTGTAGGTACACATACAAACACTAGGTACACACACAACACTGTAGGTACAGAGACACACAAATACTGCAGGTACACACACAAGATTGCAGGTACAGAGACACTCAAACACTGTAGGTACACGCACAAGACTGCAGGTACAGAGACACACAAATACTGTAGGTACACACACAAATACTGTAGGTACACACACAATACTGTAGGTACAGAGACAAACAAATACTGTAGGTACACATACAAACACTGTAGGTACACACACAACACTGTAGGTACAGAGACACACAAATACTGCAGGTACACACACAAGACTGCAGGTACAGAGACACACAAACACTGTAGGTACAGAGACACACAAATACTGTAGGTACACATACAAACACTGTAGGTACACACACAAGACTGCAGGTACAGAGACACACAAATACTGTAGGTACACACACAAACACTGTGGTACACACACAATACTGTAGGTACAGAGACACACAAACACCGTAGGTACACACAAAAACACTAGATAGACACACAATACTGTAGGTACACACACAATACTATAGGTACAGAGACAAACAAATACTGTAGGTACACACACAAGACTGTAGGTACACACACAATATTGTAGGTACAGAGGCACACAAATACTGTAGGTACACACACTACTATAGGTACAGAGACACACAAACACTGTAGGTACACACACAAGACTAGGTACAAAGACACACAAACACTGTAGGTACACACACAAGACTAGGTACAGAGACACACAAATACTGCAGGTACACACACAATACTGTAGGTACAGAGAAACACAAACACTGTAGGTACACACACAATATTGTAGATATAGAGACTCATAAACACTGTAGGTACACACACAATACTGTAGGTTCACACACAAATACTGTAGGTACACACACAATACTGTAGGTTTACACACAAATACTGTACATACTGAAACACACAAATATTGTAGGTACACACACAATACTGTAGGTGCAGAGACACACAAACACTGTAGGTACACACACAAACACTGTAGGTACACACACAAACACTGTACATACTGAGACTCACAAATATTGTAGGTACACACAATACTGTAGGTACAGAGACACACAAATACTGTAGGTACACACACAAACACTGTAGGTACACACACATTACTGTAGGTACAGAGACAAACAAATACTGTATATACACACAATACTGTAGGTACAGAGACAAACAAATACTGTAGGTACACACACAATACTGTAGAAATAGAGAGACACAAATACTGTAGGTACACACACATACTGTAGGTACAGAGACACACAAAAACTGTAGGTACACACACAATACTGTAAAAATAGAGAGACACAAATACTGTAGGTACACACACAATACTGTAGGTACAGAGACACACAAAATACTGTAGGTACGCACACAATACTGTAGGTACACACAAAATATTGCAAGTACAGAGACACACAAACACTGTATGTACACACACAAACACTGTATGCACAGAGACACACAAACACTGTAGGTCCACACACAATATTGTAGATACAGAGACAAACAAATACTGTAGGTACACACACAAAACTGTAGATACAGAGACACACAAACACTGTAGGTATACACACAATACTGTAGGTACAGAGACAAACAAATACTGTAGGTACACACACAAAACTGTAGCTACAGAGACACACAAACACTGTAGGTACACACAAAAACACTACATAGACACACAATACTGTAGGTACACACACAATACTATAGGTACAGAGACAAACAAATACTGTAGGTACACACACAAGACTGTAGGTACACACACAATGCTGTAGATACAGAGCCACACAAACACTGTAGGAACACACAAGACTGTCGGTACAGAGACACACAAACACTGTAGGTATGCACACAATGCTGTAGATACAGAGACACACAAATACTGTAGGTACACACACAATACTGTAGGTACAGAGACACAAAAATACTGTAGGTACGCACACAATACTGTAGGTACAGAGACACACAAATACTGTATGTATACACAATACTGTAGAAATAGAGACACAAATACTGCAGGTACACACACAACACTGTAGGTACAGAGGCACACAAATACTGTATGTACACACAATACTGTAGGTACAGAGACACACAAATACTGTAGGTACGCACACAATACTGTAGGTACAGAGACACACAAATACTGTATGTACACACAATACTGTAGAAATAGAGACACACAAATGCTGTAGGTACACACACAATACTGTAGGTACAGACACAATACTGTAGATACAGAGACACACAAATACTGTAGGTACACACAAAAACTGTAGGTATACACACAAATGCTGTAGGTACATACACAAATGCTGTCGATACACACAAATACTGTAGGTACACACACAAATGGTGTAACTGTACACACAAATACTGTTGGTACAAAGAAATATACAATTACAAACAACCATTGTAGGTGAACAGCCACACACTGAATATGCAAATACTCCAGATAGAGCCACCCTTACAAATACTCAGTTACTTAGACATACAAACACCGCAGATACACAGACCACAAACCCATACACACACCCACACCCACACAAACACTGTAGATACGGGCACCTATATATAAAAACCCTGTGGGTACACAACTACAAAGATGTATGCACCCAGACACCCTAGCTACATAGCCACACATATTTATGTACACAAACCCTCTCAATACACAGGCACATGCCTGCATACGCAAACTCTACGTACACAGTGTGTGACGCACAAACACTCTAGATATACAAACATACACATGAATTAGCATCTACAGACTGAAACAGCATGGTCAGACCAGAGAGGAAAACAATACAAAGATGTCAAACTGAAGCTGTAAAATTGTACAAGTATGTCAAGAATATAAGTAATTGCTCCTTCCTATTTGCAATATTGATTGCCAATTAGCACAGGAAATGATGAATAAATATCCACTTTAAAATATGCTTGTACTGCTGTTTGCATTTATGTAGATATGTTCCAGCCAGATCAAGAACAGAGTAGAAGATTTTGACTTACAAATCAGTTAGGGACAGAGGTGGCCATTCTGTACAGGTCCTGTTGATGAGAATGAAGCTGTTTGCCATAATCCACCTGCAGTTAAATCCCTATTCAGTAAGGGTTGTGGTAGTGGTGCGCTCTGGTCCAGTTAGCAGTACACTTGCCTCTGAGCGAGAAGGTTGTGGTTTCAAGACCCACTCCAATACTAAATCACAAAACTCAAGATTGATATTCTGTGCAGTTGTGAGGGAGTGCTGCACTGTTGAAGGTGCTCTCAGATATGATGTTAAGTCTTTCAGCTCTACTAGTAGAAATACAAAATAATCTTGGGCTATTTTTCTGAAGGAGAGCAGGACTTAGTACAATTAAAACATTTAAAGGGCATCTAAATGGGTATATAAATAGGAAGGGTTTAGAGGGATATGGGCCAAATGCTGGCAAATGGGACTGGATTAATTTAGGATACTTGGTCAGCATGGACGAGTTGGACTGAAGGGTCTGATTCCGTGCTGTACATCTCTGTGACTCTATCGTTTCTCCCTGGTGTCCTGACTAAAGGATATCCCTCGGCCAACATCACAAAAACACTAATCTACTCATTATCACTGTGCTGCTTATGGGAGCTTACTGTGCTAAATTTTATTGCTATGTTTCCACCATTGCAACATTCTTGACTTAAAAAGCCCCCTGGGATGTTCTGAATTCTTAAAAGCGCTACAGAAATACAAGTCATCTTCCATGGTTTTTTTTTCTTCTCTTTAGCGATTACAATCACGTACACATATACATCCTAATCTCTGTTTAGTCAGGAATGACTAATGTCCACTTTCTATAACAATTATGATCTGTGATATTTAGATATCAACCAACTTGGTCTGACATTGTTGGAGCAAGAACGTTTCTAGACAATTCCCTCCAAAGCCAAACTGTACAGTGTTTATGGTATATCACTGTCAGTCAGTGATATATACCATAATTCCTGAAGAAGGGCTCATGCCCGAAACGTCAATTCTCCTGCTCCTTGGATGCTGCCTGACCTGCTGCGCTTTTCCAGCAACACATTTTCAGCCAATTTTGATTGTATCCACTTCTGTTCTTATTTTTAAACTAAACAATCATTTTGTCTGTATTTCACTTCTTTTCATCGAAGTTAAGGGCTGTTGCTCCTAGCATAGTGCTTTAGGAACATCTCTGGGACACTCACATCAATCAACCCCACCGCCCTATGCAACTCCCCCTCCCACTCTGCTGAGGACATGGAGGTCCTGGGCCTCCTCTACCACTGCTCCCTCACCACCTGATGCCCAGAGGAAGAACGCTTCATCTTCCGCCTCGGAACACTTCAATCCTAGGGCATCAATGTAGACCACCAGTTTCCTCATTTCCCCTTCCCCCACCTCACCCCAGCTCTAACCTTCCAGCTCAGCATCACCCTCATGACCTGTCCTACCTGCCTATCTTCCTTTCCACCTATCCACTCCACCCTCCTCTCCTTTTCCAGCACCACTCTAATCTAGACTCTGGTTTCCAGCATCTGCATTCCTTGTTTTTACCTAGGCTATCATTCTAAACTAATCCCTGAATCATGGAAGCACCTTGTTGCTATTCTGTGAATCCTTTCACAGTGAAGATGAACAGCTATACATAGCTAGCTGAGGAATGACCGCAGGCAATGTGGTGATTGTCAAGTGTATGTTGGGCTTCTGTCAGGCTTCAAGAACAAAAGAGTGTAAAATAAGGCAGATACATTTCAACAAGAGAATTATTCAGGATAGTTTCCGGTTTCCGAGCAGAGGCTGCTATTCAAATGATTGCCTGTCTGCAAACTAGGATCTGAGACAGGATGGACTCGGTTTTAATCCCTTCCACAGCCAAGTAGCCTTCCGACTCTCAATCTATGCCCGCTCAGGGCGAATGGTCATTTTAAAGAGACATAGCTGGTGTATGTCCAACATACACTAATTTAAATAAATGCCCTCAGGAGATGGGACAGCAATTGAAAATGGCTCAGCAAAATATCAATGGTATTGCATAGCTTTTTTTGTGCACTTTCATTACTTTGCAATGCTCCAGTGCAGTTCTGAGGGAGTCCTGGACTTTTATTTATTACTTCACAGAACGTGGGTGTCTCTGTATTTATTTCTCAGCCATAAGTGTCTCTTGAGAAGGTAATAGCAAGATGCCTTATTGCCTTATGTGCTTTGGTATCATATTTCTTCATAACACTCCAGTGAAGTTCCATAAGATGTTTTATCACATGGAGAGCACCGTACAAACAGTGTAAAATTACCAGAACCATAAATCCCACCCTTCCATCTCAACTGAGAGTATACAGTCAATGGGTTGTAGGGGCACCAACTGTGTTATTAGGGAGGGATTTCCAGGATTTTGATCCAGCGACACTTAAGGAACAGTGATATATTTCCAAGTCAGAATGATGAGTGGCTTGCAGGTGGTGGTGTTTCCATGTATCTGCTGTCTTTGTCCTTCTAGATGGTAGTGATCATTTGTGTGGAACCCACGTTTGGAAGGTGTTTTCCACAATGACTTGGTGGATTTCTGCAGAGCATCTTGTAGGTGGTACATACTGCTGTTACTAAAATTGGCAGTGCAGACAGGGCATGTTTATGGATGTGGTGCCAATCAAGTGGGATGTATTCCATCACACTCCTGACTTATGCCTTGTAGATGTTGGGATTCAGGAAGTGAGTTACTTTCTGCAGGATTCCTTACCTCTGACCTGTTCTAGCAGTCCGAGTATTTATAGATATTTTCCGAATCAGTCTGTCAACAGATGTTATTACACACCTCTAGAGGAGGTGGGATTTGAACCCAGACCTCAGAGGTCGGGACAGTACCACTGCACTGCGTGAGCCCTGCCACAATATTTATCTGGTTGATCTAGCCTGGTCAGTGGGAATGTCCAAGATGTTGGTGGTTTGGGGGGATTCAGTGATGATCATGCAATTGAAATATTTAGACTCTCTGAAACAAAAGCAGAAAGTGCTGGTGAAACTCAGCAGATCTGGCAACATCTGTGGACAGAGAAACAAAGTTAACGTTTCGAGTCCAGTGACTTTTCATCAGATGAAAGGCTAACTCTGACCTGCTGAGTTACTGCAGCAACTTCTGGTTTTGTTTCAGATTTCCAGCATCTGCAGTTCTTTAATTTTAGTGTTTTTATTTTAGTTAGATACTCTCTTGTTGGAGGTGTTCACTCCTGGTTGAAACGTTGGAGACTGTGTCTCAGGTGAAACCGATGCCTTGTATGATCCTCTCGTGGTCACAGAAGAGCCCATAGCCAAAGAATAAGAACGGTTTCCCCACTGCACTGACCAACATTAAATCTCTCAATCATCATCACTAAAAAAAAGATTTGATAATGAAAGGTTACTTGAATGTTGACTCTGCTTTCCACTCCATAGATGCTGCCAGACCTGCTGAGTTTTGCCAGCAATTTCTGTTTGTTTCAGATTTCCAGCATCCATAATTCTTTGCATTAATGATCCAATTATTATTATATTGCTGTTTGCTGGTACTTACTGTGTGCAAATTGACTGTTGCATTTCCCTCACTAGTGCTTACATTTCAAAACTATGTAACTGCTTGTAAAGGGCTTGGGATGTCTTGTGATTGTGAAAGATGTGATAGAAATGTGAGCCTTTCATTTTATATAGTCTTCCAGAGATATCCACACTATGAAGTGAAACAGACTGCCACAGATTTCGGCTGTAAGCTTATTTTGCAAGAACACATAAGTAGAAATAGACAAAGGACACATTGACATGCTGCTACAGCTCCTTTGTAAAGCACTGAGCCATTCCTTTAACTATTTCACAATGATTACCTCACCACTACACATGCAATCTTCTCATCATGTTATTCATTCCATTCACCTGGGCTCGCTGAAATCTTAAGACCATAAGATACAGGAGCAGAATTAGGCTACTCAGCCCATCAATTCTTCTCTGCCATTCTATCATGGCTGATAAGTTTCTCAAAGGGTGACGTTGGAAAAACACAGCCAGTCAGGCAGCATCCAAGGAATAGAGAGTCGACATTTCAAGTATAAGTTCTTCATCAGGAACTTCTCAACCCTATTCTCTTGCCTTCTCCCCATAACTCTTGATTCCCTTACTAATCAAGAACCTATCTCTGACTTAAAGGCACTCAATGACTTGGCTTCCACATCCTTCTGTGGCAATGGGTTTCACAGACCCACCACCCTCTGGCTGAAGAAATTCATCCTCATCTCAGTTCTGAAAGTAGTCCCTGAATTCTGAGGCTGTGTCCTTCGGTCCTAGTCTCTCCTATTAGTGGAAACATATCTATGCCCACTCTCTCCAGGCCTCTTGGTAGTCTATAAGTTTCATTGATCACCCCCTCATCCTTCCGAACTCCATCGAGTATAGACCCAGAGTCCTCACCTGCTTCTCATATGACAAGCCCTTCATCCCAGGCTTCATTCTTGTAAATATCCTCCGGACACCCTCCATTGTTCCTCAGATACAGGGTCTAAAACTGCTCACAATATTCCAAATGCGATCTGCCCAGGGAGTTACACAGCCTCAGCAGTACATCCCTGCTTTTGTATTCTAGCCCTCTTGAAATGAATGCTAACATTCCATTTGCCTTCCTAACTGTTAACTGAACCTGTATGTCAACTTGAAGAGAATCCTATAGATCTGTCTGATAGTTGTGTTTTGAAACCAAAGTCATTCATTCTAGAATCGAAACCATGGACTGGTCCTCTGCGACTGTAACACATTATCGCCCTTTTGACTTTTCTGTCCCATTAAGGACAGCTGATCAAGTCATTGGTTGTTGTCCAGCCTTATTGGACTGCCCTTGTTTGGTTGCATTCCAACCTTTTTCAATGAATCAGTACATCTCCACCTGGGAAATCTTCCAAGAGCTATTATTTGTCTGTTCTTTTCTTGATATATATATATATATATATATATATATTATACCTGTCTGTAGACATAGTGATGGAGTGGTGAGGTAATCATTGTGAAATAGTTAAAGGAATGGCTCAGTGCTTTACAAAGGAGCTGTAGCAGCATGTCAATGTGTCCTTTGTCTATTTCTACTTATGTGTTCTTGCAAAATAAGCTTACAGCCGAAATCTGTGGCAGTCTGTTTCACTTCATAGTGTGGATATCTCTGGAAGACTATATAAAATGAATGCCAGTGACAAATAGTTCAACCTCTCCATCACTTTTCTTGACTTGCCAACTGCCTCTACACTTGTCTGTCTGACACTTCGCCTTGGATAAGTCATAATTTTCTCCAACTCAGTCCATAATCCTCATAATGAACACCATTTCCTTCACCAGGAATTCTCTCTCAAACTATAGCACACTGTTTACATTGCTGGGATCCTCTTTAACTGTGAATATCCATCACTTGGATCACTTAAGTTTCACTTTCATTGTCTTGCCTGCCCCCACCCTTATCTTGGCTCCTTCATTGCTTACACCCTCATAACTTGTTACTTGCTCCTTCCTGACTTAACATCTTTTTCCTTCTGTAAGCTGCAATATGCCCAAAACACCACTGCTTCAAGTTGAACAAACTCTGGTTCTCCTGACCATTTGCAGACCTTCACCCAATGCATTAAAGCTCTGTCCTTTAAATGTACTCCATGGCCTCCCGATCTATGCGGTCTCCTTCAGTCTGATAATTGCTTTCAGATGTTCCTCTGACTCCAGACTTGAACATTCCTCTTTCTTTTCCCATCAGCCAGTTGTGGAAAGGTTTTGAGCTGCCTCAGTTCTATTGTGTCTGTATTCCTTCTTTAAAAGGTTCCATCTCAAAATCTGCCTCTTCCAATCTGCAGTCACAGAGTTATAGAGTAATACAGCACCCTTCGGCCCAACTCCTCCATGCCGACCAGGTTTCCTTAACTCAAATAGTCCGATTTTCCTGCATTTGACCCATATCCCTCTAAACCATTCCTATCCCTGTACTATCCAAATTTCTTTTAAAATGTTTGCCCTGCCTAATTTGCCTTAGCATCTATCCCTTACTCCTCATGCTGT
Source organism: Chiloscyllium plagiosum (assembly GCF_004010195.1). Lineage (NCBI taxonomy): Eukaryota > Metazoa > Chordata > Chondrichthyes > Orectolobiformes > Hemiscylliidae > Chiloscyllium > Chiloscyllium plagiosum. Next base: position 23,631,642 of record NC_057747.1, on the reverse strand, counting down.
TCCACAATGTTGGAAACACAATACGAATTCAGTTGTCATCATGATTTAATCTGAAGGATTGCTTTGAATTTTGTCTTTCTGCAGGGCTGAGTGTCACATATGCATCTAGGATTCTTGGTCAGCACCTTCCTCCAAGACAGACAAGAGCAACAGATGCATGAGAGATCCCCTCCAAGCCACATGCCCAACCACGATTAGGATTATATTGGCCATTCCTTCACTGTTGAGGGGACAAAACGCTGGAACTCACTCCCAGCACCACTGTGTACCAGATAGACTGCAGTGATTTAAGAAGTTAGCTCGCTACAACCTTCTCAAGAGCAATTAGAAATGGGCAACAAATGCCGGCCCAGCCATTCGTTTATGTATCATACAACTTTCATTTTTGATTAAAGTATAACATGCAGAGCCAGAAATGCTTGCATTTCTTGAATGCAAAGACAAATCACAATTGCCAAATTTCCGGGGTGAATGCCCAAGTTCCTCCTCACCTTTGAGTCTTGCAAGCATCAGTCTTGTGTGTCAGTCCCAGGATTTGAACGCTTCTCGCATGTATCAACGACCAAAACCAGATGCAACATTCAAGGTCATAAAAAGTTCTGGAGAAACTCAGCATGTCTGGCATAACTGAAGAGTCATACTGGTTTCGAAATGTTTACCCTTGTTTCTCCCTTCACAGACTCTGCCAGGTCTGCTGAGTTTCTCCAGTGTGTTGCTTTTATTTACAATATTGAAGGATCTGCTCAATCTTTGCCCCTGTGTAATTTTAACTTGGCATCCTCTGAGAAAGCTGGAATAAATCAGCAGCAAGCTGTCTTTGTGCCACTTCTGATCATAATGGCAAGAAATTACTCAAGTAAAGCAAAAGTAAAGGCAATTTCTGATTAAAACAAGATTCGGAAGTTAAGTAAAAAGACAAACATCTTTCTTAAAGAGTGGCAAAACCAAGGATGAGATTTGATCATTACACAAATAATATTGTGCTGTTGAATCCTGATGATCACACAAGCCCTTTGCCAAGAAGTGCTCTTGGCACTGAAAGACTGTTGGATCTGAATTTCTATAAATTTCAGCTAAAATTGGTCAATTAGCAAATCTTTGCATCACAATTCATTTAGCATCCATTTAGAAATCCATTCTGTACGTAAACAACAGATAGCATTGAACAGAAACATATAGTTTGCACAGAAGGGATTAGAATACTAATGTGCAATTGTTTCTGAGAGAATTTTGGCAGCAGAATTGGTTGCGTTAAGAATATTAAAGGAGAATGGTTCCAAAGGATGTAAAGGGCTGACATATTCTTCTATGTATCCTACAACTTCCACATTTGACAAAACCATGCCATGGGAGAATAATCTTTATCTGAAACCCTTCTCTGCAAAAACCAGGAGACAAACACTGTGTATCCCACATTAGGCAGAAGCACTCCATCAATGTCAGTGACATGCTGTGAGATTCATGTAGAGCAAAACTATTACAGTTCGCTGCCATAAAGTCAACCCTTTAACAGAATGGAGGTTGCAATTAGTCCTCCGACAAAGAGCAGTTGAAAATGGAAAAGCCCACTAGGTTCATCAGCAATGCAGTGTATGCAATTGCAGTTGTCAAAATGTAGTAACCATTTGAACTAGTTGTTTACTGCAGTGCCCAGAAATCCAAAGGGAGAAATCGATCATGGACCAGTATGAAACCCACACAAAACCAGTACAAAACCAGATCAAGATTCGCCGGTGTATACTGGTTTTTATCTGGATTGGTACTGGGGCAACATCTAAAATCTGGTTCCCTGTAGTTTTCATGAGTTCTCTTTATGGACACCATACTGTATCCCTGCATCATCCATATGAACACTATGTTCATCATCTCATTTGTTTTTGTTAGTTTTTATAAAGTTCCTGACCACTCTGACTCCCCACTCCACAATAATCTCCCCATTCTCCGCCCTCACAGCTCCTGCCCACCTTGACACCTCATCCAATTCCTGTCCCCACCACTCTCCACCCTCACAGCTCCCAATCGCCACTCCCCACCCACACATTCCCTGTCGCCACCACTCTCCACCCTCACAGCTCCCAATCACCACTCCCCACCCACACATTCCCTGTCCATACCACTCTCCACCCCCACCAACCATTGGCACCTCCCTGAATCCCCACTCTCAAAGGCCGACCGCTCCAAATGTCAAGCTCACAATCCCTGTGCTCTCCAAATCCCTCACTGTTCCCAACACTAACTTTCACAGATTCCACCCACAATTAGACTGTGTTATTGTCTTCATTAGGCATGAACGAGCTGTGGTTCATGAAGTAGCACTCTTGCCTCTGAGTCACAGGTTAGTGAGTTCAGATTCCCTGATCAAAGGCTCGTGTTTATCATCTGGCCTAATGAGTGCAGTGCTCAGGATGTACTTCACTGTTGTGGTGCCATTTCTCAGGTAAGACAATAACCAAGAACCTCTTTACTCCATTGGATGGATGTGGTTGTCCTTTGATGTCCTAGCCAATATTTATCCATAAAAGAACCGTAGATAATCTGGTGATTATCTCATTGTTGTCACTGGGAGCTTGCTGGGTACAACGTTCTTGCAGCAGGTCTATTATTACAACTCATATTACACTTCAAGAAATGTGTCATTGATTGTAGGTCACTTTGGGTTGCACTGTCTGTGCAAGAATCTTTATAAATGCAAAGGATTCATGATATATATTAGTAATACTAATGGGGTTCTCCAAGAATGTCCAAATTTAGGCTTCGGGGTCAAATGTAGCTCCCTGCCAATCCAATTTTCAAAGCCTCAATTTGAACATTCAAATCACAACAGGTCCCTTAAATTTGCTCATTGGATGGGTCAGCATTTATTACCCATCTTTAATTGCCCTGTAAAAGGTAGTGATCAGCTACCACCTTAGACCATGGCAATCCTTGGAGTATAGGTACATGCACTGTTGTTAGGGAGGGAGTATCAGGATTTTGACTCTGAAGGAGCTGTGATATATTTCCAAGTCAGGACGGTGAGTGGCTCAGAGGGGAACCTGTCGGTAGCGCCGTTCTTTTGTATCTGCTGCTCTTGTCCTTCTAGGTGGAAGTGGTCAATGCAGGTGCTAAGGAGCCTTGGTGAATGTTGCAGTGCATCTGGACGAGTGTACACACTGCTCTTACTAAGCATCAGTGGTGGAGTGAATGTTGTCAGGTTATCAAATTGGCTGCTTTACCTTGGATTATGTGAAACTTCTTCAGTGTTGCTGGAGGTGTATTTATCTGGCGAAGAGGAGAGTCTTCCATCACACTCCTGACCTGTGCATCTAGATGTGGAAAGGCTTTGAGAGACAAAAAGTGAGTTAATCATCACGGAATTCCTAGCCTCTGACCTGCTCTTTTAACTACAGTTCTATTTCTGGTCAATACCAACTCCCATGATTAGTGAGTTTTGAGAAGATTTGTAGGTGGATGTAGGTTTGCTTGCTGAGCTGAAAGGTTCATTTCCAGATGTTTCGTCACCATACTCTTCAGTGAGACTCCAGCCAAAGTGCTGCTGATAATTCCTGCTTTCTATTTATATGTTTGGGTTTCTTTGGGTTGATGAAATTTCCAGTTCTTTTTCTCATGGGGTGATAGATGGAGTCTAACTCGATGTAAACTCGGAAATGACCTCACCAACCCAAAGAAACCCAAACATATAAAAAGAATGCAGGAATTATCAGCAGTGCTTTGCCTGGAGGCCCACTGAAGATGTTACCTAATATGGTGACAAAAAGTCTGGAAATGAACCTTCCAGCTCAGTGAGCAAACCTATATCCACTCCCAGGATGTTGATAATAGGGGGTTCAGTGATGGCACTGCTATTGAGTCTCAGGAGCTGATGTTTAGATCTTCTCTTATTGGAATTGGTCATGGTCTGTCACTGTGTGGCACTAATGTTACCTGCCACTTATCAGCCCAAGATTTGATCTTGTCCAGATTTCTCTGTAAAAGGAAATAGACTGCTTCAGACCTGGAGTCATGAATGGTGCTGAACATTGTACAATGAGTATCTTTACTTCTGACTTTATGATGCAGGGAAGTGAGGGTCATTGATGAAGCAGCTGAAGATGATCGAGACCCAGCTCTATATGAACCAGCATTTCAATGACCAGCTTAGCTGTAAGGTAACAGTAGTTACAAAACAGAAATTGCTGGAAAAACTCACAAGTCTAGCAGCATCTGTGGAGAGAAATCAGAGTTAATGTTTCGGGTCCAATGACCCTTCCTCAGATCTGAGAGTGGTAACAGTGGTTATGTTGCTTGACTAATAAGTGAGACACCTGGACTAATAATCCAGAGACCAGGAATTCAAATCCCACTATAGCATCTAGTATCAGTAAATTCAGCTAATGATTATATCTGGGATGGTGATTTGTTTAACCACTGGATTATCATAAAGACCCATCCCGTTCTCTAAAGTCCTTCAGGGAAGGAATTCAGTTGGCATTCCACTCTTGCATCTCTGTCTGGATCTAAGTTGGTTTGTGAGAGGTGTTGGCTCGGAAAGAGAACTCCCTTGCTTTTCTTCAAGTAGTGCCATGAGATCTTTAAATTGAACAGGGATGAGAAATCTGGAGCTTTCTCCTGCAGCAGACTGTCATACATTTCTCAATTTTACTCCAAAATTACAGCGTCTTTGGTTCTCATTGATCTTATCTCTGGAATTTCTTACAGTAACTCCTTCAAGATGCCGCTAACATTATCTATTTGGTTAAGCCCTAATATCTCATGGGGATTGGTGTCAAAGTTAGCCTGATAATATTGCTGCAAAGTGTTCTGGGTAGCTTTACTGCATTAAAAGCTCTAAATAAATGCAAGTTATTGTCAACATTGGGCAAACATGATTTCAAGACTGTGACCAATAAGATTTCTATTAGGTAAGGGTATGAAGACAGGGTTATGCAGTTCAGCCGTTATTCAATGATGTGAGTGGGGGAGAGCAGGCATTGTGAGGGAATGTCCTCTTAATGCGTGACCCTAAAGGATAGTCTGTACAGCAACACCACACTCCATTAGTGATGCACTGGAATTTTCTTTCAGATTCATTCATGGAATGTAGGCAGCACTGGCGAGGCCAACTTTTGTCACACATTACTGACTGCCCTGAAAAAGGTGGTGGAGAGTCACCTCCTTGACCCACTACAGTTTTTGGGATGTTGGGACACCCATGGTGCTGTGAGGAAGAAAGTTCTAGGAATTTGACCCAGCAACACTGAGGGAATGTTGATCTCAAGTATGGGCTGAAAAGGAGCTCTTTCTTAATCTGGTGACAGAGGTGCTGTCAGTTGAGGTAAACAGACACAATATTATCTCGACAGAAAGAAATCCACATTTCAGTATGTGTAGATGTATTTTCTGTGCAGCGCAAAGAATATTTCAGATATCTTCAGGCAGAACATCTTAACGTTTCTTCCTTCCTGCCAATTTTTCTCTGGCAATTTAAATATCTTAATAATTGATTCCAGTAAACATCAATCTGCAAACGCTAATGGAGCTCCAGGAATTACATTGGCTCAAGAATTACTGTGGATCTGAAGACAGCTACAGGCAGAGTCAGACATATGTTAGACAGAGCTTATTGCACTGAAATGGTGGAAATTGCTCAGAATTAATTAATGTTGACACCAAAATGTAAGGAAGACAGTGATTTTTGCAGATGCTGCGGGAATACCCTAGGGCTTATGGACTTTGGAGACAGACTGTGACCTTCATTCACCGAATAAGCACGACAGACACACAGTAATATAAATTTAATATTATGATCCTTATCTCAGAGTATGGTAGAGTAGTCGTTATAATACTGGGCTAACAATTCAGACTGGGAGCTCAGAGGGCATTGTCGCAAATTATAATTCAATATATGTGAAAACTGACTCCAGCTAATATTGAAAACTGCTAGGCTGTGATAAAACCCAAACTGCTTTATCAGACTCACTTCAGAGAGCAGAACTTGCACCCCAGTCCAACCTGACGTAAGCACGACTTCAGTCCCAAGTGACACGCTTGACTGAATGCTCCACGAGATGGACTAGCAAGGTAATCAATCGCCCTCTGGCCCATGAGCATGGAACAAATAAATCAAACAGTAACATCCATCATCCGGCAAACAGACAACACTTACAATTTGATCAAGGTGCATTAAAAAGTTGGAAGTCCACAGCAATATGTTTCTAAAAAGAAAAATGGTCAGGATGCTGTTGTTACTGACCACTTACCATCCATTCTTAGTACTAGCCCTTCAGAAGTTGCTGAATTTTCCTGAATCGCTACAGGCTGTGTGGTAAAATTACTCTCGCAAAAGGTTGACCAACTATGCGAGTGCCTGTGTTTTGCAATTCTCTTTGGAGGATGGGATTTTGAGATTCATTGTCATCAGAATCTTAATCTCTCATTCCTCAGTGCTGGGATTAAAAAGATAAAAGTCACCATTATCCTACTGGACCACTGGATTGCTCTCTCACTGGAGAGTGACAACTGGTGGTGGTTTAACGCTAGAGTCAGCATGCCTCAGATGAGGGAAGAAGTTGAGAAGGAGAATCCTTCACAGCAACCTCAGCGTGTGCGGGAATTGTACTCTCACTCACCCCCATCACAAACCAGTAATTAGATTAGATTAGGTTAGATTCCCTACAGTGTGGAAACAGGCCTTTCGGCCCAACCAGTCCACACTGACCCTCCGAAGAGTAACCCACCCAGACCCATTTCCCCCTGACCAATGTACCTAACACTATGGACAATTTAGTATGGCCAATTCACCTGACCTGCACATCTTTGGACTGTGGGAGGAAACTGGAGCACCCGGAGGAAACCCACGCAGACACAGGGAGAATATGCAAACTCCACAGTCACCCGAGGCTGGAATTGAACCCAAGTCCCTGGTGCTGTGAGGCAGGAGTGCTAACCACTGAGCCACTGTGCAGCCAACTAAGCTAACTTACTCCTTGCTGGGATTAGGAGTGAGTGAAGGTCCATAATGGCAGGAGCAGAGTCATTCAAAAAGGGGCGTCACTATTGCTTTCCAAAACATCAAGAAATTGCATCTCATCTTTCGTACTAGGCATTGTACAGTCAACCAACAATAACATTGGAGGTAAACCTTATTTCGACCTTAACCGTTGCTCCCACTCTTTCTCAGACAGTGGTTTACCAGCTCCACTGGAAGTGAGATGGGTGTGACTCAGACTGGGAAGCCCCTTCCATTCGTACAATTGCTGCAACAGCTAGACTTCTGGGTTCCACCCATCTTTCCACCACATACCCTTCTCTGAAGACAATTTTTAACATTTTCTCCACCCTCTACTATTCTCCTACAACTGTTCATACCTTCTCTCCTTCCTTCTGACATCCACTATTTAATTTGCCTTGTATTACTTTTCCTTTCTGTTATTTAAACCCCCCCCTTTAGCCTGTCCCTGCACTTGTTCAAATGCTCTTCCGGTTCTGATGAAAAGTCAATAGCCTGAAATGTCAACACTCTTTTACTCTCAACGGCTGCTGCCGAACACGCCAAGTGCTTTCCAGTGTTTTGTTTTTCATTTCCTGCCTCCGCGTTATTTTGCTTTCGATTCCACCACTTTTCCCCTGGCTGCTGACAGAGTGACAGTGATGACGATAATTATCTTCAATTCATATGAACTTATCGAACTGCTGAGGGAGGCAATGTGGCAGCTAGGAACAGCAGCAGCGGCAGAAAGCTCATTTGTTTTAGCTGCTGCAGCAGATGGTGGTTTGGCTGCAGATTGGATCTAATGATGCAATGAAAATGTAGAATTGCATCGAGAGTTGGTTCTGCAATGGTGCCTTGGGTCCCCGACACGGTGGAAATGATCCCTGTTGATATCACAAGGTGGGTTTGATGACAGCTCAAATGACAGATACACTTGTGATTCAGACTATGGCCACTAACCACCACCAGCACTCCGAGAGAGGCAGAGGGGTTTAAGGAGAGTTTGCCAGAGGTTAGGTCCCAGGCAGCTGGAAAACAGAGCAACCAAAGGTGGTGTAGTTAAAACAGTGCATGTACTAATGGCCCCACAATGGATATACTGCACAGCGATCTCACTTTATTACAGGGCTGCAGGATGGAGAGAGAGAGAATGGTCAGAGAGAGAAATTTAAAAACAGTGATGAGAAAGCTACAAGTGAAGCATTGCCGGAATAGGAGCAAAGGCTACACTTCAAACATATGCAAGGAACAACAAACCACTTTGTGGCATCCATGACCATCTGCCCCTGTGGTGCTGCATCGCGCTCTCTATCTTTACAGGCACATTTGGAATAAATTCGCAATAAATTGGAAGAAAAAAACCAAGCTGATTTCAGTCCAGTCCCCCTTTGATGTTCACACATCTGACCACTAGGAAGGCAGTGAGAGGACCTAGCCCCAAAAGGGTGATGTTCAAACTGCAGCCAGTGTCCAAAAGGAAGAGTCTTTCTATTCAACATTATAAAGGTCAGGCACGGGCATTCTAACAGTATCAAATTTCATATTTGTTTTGTCCAGTTTAAATTTGTCAGCTTGCATTTTCAGGAAAGGGATTATTTTTTGGCACATCCATTTATTGGTGAATAAATCCTCAATCAACGCACTAGGATCAGCTAGTGCCTGCAGTGAGAATTTGGAATTTTTAATGCGATACTTAACATGTGACACACAAAACTGCAGTGTACATCTACGTGTCCACACAGTTGTTTATAATTCCAGATTTTATTGAGGGAATTAGGCAAAGGGAACCCTTTAAAGGCTTTAGTCACAGGGTGTGAATGTGTGAGAGTGAGAATATGTGAGAGAGTGAGAGAATGAGTGTGTGTGAGTGAGACAGTGTGTGCGAGACAGAGTAGTACGTGTGTATAGCTAGTTGCAGTGACCTGCATATGGTCAATAATATGCACCATTTAATTCTTTCCTTTTCCCTCCAGGGAACCTGCAGTGTACAGTTCGGTTCATATTTCCAAATGGTTACCTTGCACCTTGCCCTGGATTTTCACAATTATGCCTGCTGTAGGACAAGAAAAGACAAAATCCCAAAAGAGACTAAATTCTGCAGGGAATTAGGTTAGGCTTTGCTTGTCTGCAATGATTTATTTGCTACACGATATCCACATCTGCCAGGCTCCACTATTACCTTATCACAACACAATGCGACAAAGTACCTGCTACAACCATTCCACAGATAGACAGACAGACGCTTATAGCAATCAGGGGATCAGGTTGAACAGGAACACCACTCTGGTCTCTGCATTTTGGTTCTGAGAGCAGTGTGGACGGACAATGACCTTAAAAACAGCTTCCCTGGGCTGCTGGCCCCAAAGGGACATCCACAAAATACATGTGGCCAATCTCAATTCAGTCCAAATTGAAAATGAAAAGGCAATCTGACTCAGGGAGCGTAGAATGACTAAGGCAGGGTAGGGAAAATAAAATGTCAAATTGATGCAGCACGAAGGTATTCTCTTGAGGTGCAGTACTCAAAATGGGCCTTTACTTTTGACCACATTACACTTGAACTGCAAGTTGATTTGAGCAAACTGGAAAATGGGCCATTTTTAACATGGACACATCACCCCGAACCAATAAGCATTCAGCAGAAACTTTTACAGTAAAATATTTGCAGGATAAGTCTGGGATGACTTTTTAAAAAATGCAAGGGGCTTATGATGTGAAAACAGGTCTTCATCTCCAGGCACAAATATATCATCACCACGGTTCCAGTAACACGTTCTTGCGAGGTCACACCTTAACTCCAGAAAAAGTAACCCTGATGAGAACGAGATGGGCCAGTGAGTTTGTCTCGCTGTCTGTTCAAGTTGTGTAGCAAGATTCATCTGGCGGGGGGACATTATGCTGGAGACCTGTCATCCAACACTTCCAATTCCTTATGAGAAGTCAATGGCACCAGAAGAAGCATAGAATCCCGAACTATCAGTGGAGAACCTCTGGGAGACGTGCACAGCATTCAACTCCACTTCACCAAAATGGTAATTTTCAAACTTCTGCAACAGAAAATAAATAATTACTATCTGGTACTACAAAAGGGAGTCATTTGCCTCTGTAAAAATAATCTGTTTGGTGTAATACAGTGTGGAAAAAGAAAAACTGTTCCACTCCAAACAAGAATCATGTACAACTACTAAAGTTACATGATCAACATTCAACGGGTTTGATCAACATTCAAATGCAATACCGAGGGAGTGCTGCAATACCAGAGATGCCGTTCTTTCAGATGAGGCATTAAACTAAGGCCCTGTCTGCAATCTTAGTTAGACTTAAAACTTTCCATTGAAAAGAACAATAGGAGAGTTATTCAGAGTTTGCCTTGCCACTTTTTATTTCTCAATTAACATCACTAAAAACAGATTGACTGGTCATTAGGGATGGCTAATAAATTCTGGCTTAACCAGTGGTATTCTATGAACTAATAAAAAAAATTAAATAAAACTCTGATATTTTGGAAAGACTTTGCATGCAAATTGGCTGCTGTATTACAATAGCAACTGATTTGAGGAGAATTGGCTGCAAACTATTTTGGGTTATTGATGTAGTGAAAGATGCTATGTATTCTTATTTTCTATAAATCCTTACAATGCTGAACAAATAGGAAGTCATCGAGGTTAGATACTGGGAATATAACTTTCACCCACAGACTTTCAAACAGACCTCCACAGGATAATCCTTGGAGGTTCATTTCCTGCTCTGATTTCTATGTCTGATGCCTGACAAACAGCAGTGTCCGCAGAATTTTGTATTTTGCTTGTATCTGTTGAATTGTTCCTCTTGTGCTTTGCTAATAACATCGATTTTCACAAAGACAGCAGTTTTCTCTTGGGCTGCTGCTTCTTTTGGAAGAGAGGTCAGAGGGTCTCCAAGAATACATCAATATACTCAGAAGATCCTTTACCATACAATAAAAGCCATGACTTTAACAATTACACTGTGCAACACCCAAAATCCTCATTCAGTTATACTTGAACTTGAATTCAAAAGTTTGATCCTTCTCCTACTAAACTGAAACCGCTTTACATGACAGACTGCCTGAATGGCTTGTCATTATGCATTGCTCATGCAATTTTAAGTTGGTGCATTAGTCTTCACTCTAAAGAAATTGGAACTTAACACAACACATGGAACAAGAAATCCTGTGTGCACGGTGCGGTTCTGGTTTCCTTAAATAAAAGTGGGTTGGGCAAGTTGGACCCTTTTCCATTAGAGTTTGGAAAAATAAGAGGTGATTTTGTTGAAACCAACAATATTCTGTGGTGAATTGACAAGGTGGATGTTGACAGGATGTCTCCCCTGGGAGAGGCTAGTTCTAGTTGAAAGATCGGGGGCTTCCATTTAAGATAGAGATGGAGTGAAATTTCATCTTTCAGAGGTTGAGGATCTTTGGAACTGCTTTCCATAGAGTGGTGGAGATGGAGTTCTTGAATATTTTAAGATAAAAATAGAGAGTTTTAACTAACAAGGAAGGCAGTGGGTGGTAATGTGAAGTTGAGGTCCCAATTAGATTGGACTAGTCTTCCTGAATAGCAGAGCGTTAGCTAGGTGCTAGTCGGTGATGCAGCATGATGCCAATATGGTTTCATCTCTCACACTGGCTGAGGTTACCATAAAGGATTCTCCTTCTCATCCTCTCCCCCTGCCTGAAGTGCAGTAACACTCACCATCAGTTGTCTTTCTCCAGAATCACAGAATCCCTACAGCGCGGAAGCAGGCCCATCGGCCCATTAAGTCCACACCAACCCTCCAAACCACATCCCATCTCGACCAACATATCCCTGCAACTCCCATGGCTAACCCATTTGGCCTGCTGTTCCCTGGACGCTATAGACAATTTCAGCATAGCCAATGAACCTAACCCGCACATCTTTGGGCTGTGGGAGGAAACCAGAGCACCCACAGGAAACCCATGGGGAGAATACGCAAACTCCACACAGATAGCTGCCCAAGTTGCAATCGAACCTGGGTCTCTGGTGCCGTGAGGCAACAGTGCTAACCATTGAACCACTGTGCTAAATGAGACAGCAGCGCTTTGTGCTGGTAGGATTATGGAGACTTTACCATTACTGAGTGCAAGAACAGGCTACAGGGGCAAGTGGTTTACTTCTGCTTCTAATACATGTGTTCATATGTGCAATGAGCTTGGTTTAAAAAAATCACTCAATTATATTTTAACAAATTATTTTAGTTTTTCTCCATCAACTTAAAAAATTAAAGTTACTCCATTGGAAATAACATGTGAAACAAATTTCTTTTAGATGCAACTTCCTTCTTATTTTGGGCACAATGTTTTGGTAAAACCATTTTAGGGCCCTGAGATTAACAAATTGGGACTAAATCAGATTAGCTGGTTCATTTTCAGCAGAATACAAATTCTTTCAGGCAGAGTCTCTCACATTACACCAACCTGCCTAAAATGTTATATCAAGCATTTCAATAGTTAAAAATCATGGCTTGGTAGCGGTATCATAGAAAATCTGAACATCTTACAATGTGGGGGAGTTGTGACAGCCTATAGTACAAAAGCTGCTAATTATACTGAAAGCAGTTAGACAAGATTTGCAATGAGTTCTCAGAAATCAAAAGAGGTTGACATTAGAGGTTTATAAAATCATGAGGGGCACAGACAGGGTGAATAGCCAAGGTTATTTTCCCTGGGGTGGGGGGGGGGGGCAAAACTAGAGGGCATAGGTTTAAGGTGAGGGGGGAAAGATTTAAAAGGGGCCAAAGGGGCAACCTTTTCATATAGAGGATGGTGTGTTTGGAATGAGCTGACAGAGGAAGTGGTGGAGGCTAGTACAATTGCAACATGTAAAAGGCATCTGGATGAGTACACGAATAGGAAGGGTTTAGACAGATATGGGCCAAATGGGACTAGATTTTTTATAGGATGTCTGGTTGGCATGGATGAGTTGGACTGAAGGCTCTGTTTCCATGCTGTACATCTCTAAGACTCTACTGGGCAGCTGCTTCTAACTAAACTGGCCATCCATCAACCACGAAACTTATTTTTTTTAAATCCCGAGATCATTCAACATTTATTACTCATCTTTACTTTCAGGTTGGTCATCCAAGTTCAGTCAAGGTTGGACTTTTGTAATTTTTGAACATTAACAAAATAATACTATTCTGTCACCAGGTCAAGGCAGGGAGAAATTGGGGACTGCAGATGCTGGAGATCAAAATCGAGAATGTGGTGCTGGAAAAGCACAGCAGGTCAGGCAGCATCCAAGGAGCAGGCGAATCGATGTTTTGGGCAAAGACCTTTCATCAGGATTCTCCTGCTCCCGATGCTGCCTGACCTGCTGTGCTTTTCCAGCACCACACTATCGACCAGGTCAAGACACCTCATTAAATTAATTACATTACTGAGTACAGAATCTATTGTCCTGGCTAACGTGACAAGTCTTTCTAATCCAAATGATTGATGGTATCTCCAGAAAAGAGAAAATGCAATCAAGACTAATTTGCTCATGGTGCTGAGGAACTCAAACTCCAAAGCACACAAGTTAAAATTAGAGTTTAGGGTTTTGTTCTTGAGTCATGGTTGACTTGAAACATTAACTTAGTTTTTCTCTCACCACAGGCATAGACAGATGTGCTGAGTCTTTCCAACATTTGCACTTTTTAAGACAGGACTGCTAATGGGCAGTTGGAACTCGTTCACCTCAAGGGCTTCAGTATTAATTATTAAAGGAAGGATATGGAATCTCATGAGATAAAATGAATGAGATTTTGGAGAATTAGGGACATAGCGGCTAAAGGGAAGAACTCACTGGATTAAATGAGCTTCTGCTGTTCTGAAATCTCGCTCTATATTTACACTGCCCATTTCTGATGACACTTGTCTGTACAAGGAATACAAACGGCTCAATTTAATTCAGTACTTTCCTTCCCCACTGGTTTAATGAGATTGACAGAGGATATATTTTTAAAATAGAAAATGCAGGTTAATAAGATTCACCCACGGCAGCAGCTGAAAGAAATGAACTCCTCGACTCAGCTGCTATTTCAACACAGAATTGTTTAAACTCAATGGCACTTCCAGCCAAAGGCTGAGACGCCTGAGAAAATTCAAAGCTGATCATTCCAGGTCTGTTGTCGTCAATGTTGGGCCACCCATAGGGGACAGCAAATTACACACCAGAGGGAGCCTCATCACCAGGCCTTCCTCACAGAGCTCAAATAGGTACACTTGCTTTTTTTTTACTGCCTGCAATTGCTTTGATGGAATACACACTTTCCTCATTGAATGCAAAAGAATTGCTCTCCTGCTGTTCTAATGCCATGGTAGTGAATGCATGTCATACAAAAAAAAATGTTTATCGATTTATAGAATCTGGTGCCTTATGGGCATTTGTCACATTTCAAAGTGCCATGCTTGCAAACTGGCTGCCTCAAATCTCAATCATACAGCCATAACCAAACAAGTATGGAGCGAAATAAAACAGACAAGTAGCATCTTAAATCACATCAGTAAGATGCAAATTGCTCCCCATATATGCTTACAGGAAATTCAACTTGATGGCTTTATAGATCAGATTATCATATTATGATACACTGTACATTATATGGTATATAATTTTGGTCCCTTCTAGCACAGTATCACAAGGATGAGAGGGAGCAGTTTTTAAAAATAGAAAAGCTTTCATAGGACACAGGGACTGTGTGCAGGACCTGTATTTGTTACCAATCCCTCACCGCTGTTGATAAGATGGTGGTAAGCTGACGTTTTGAACAGCTGCGGTCCATCTGGTGTAGGTAACCTACTGTGCTGTTGGGGAAAGGGATCCAGCATGGTGAACCAGGGACAGTGAAGGAACAGCAATGTATTTGCAAGTTAAGATGAAGTGTGACTTTGAGGAGATTTTGCAGATAGTGGTGTTTCCATTCATCCCCGTCTAGGTGGTACAGTCTGTGGTTTGGAAGGTGATGTTGAAGGCACCTTGGTGAGTTCTTGTAGTGTGTCTTGTAAATTGACACACATTGCAGTCACAGTGTTGAAAGGTGAAGGAAATGGATACAATGTCAGTTAAGTAGGCTGCTTTGTTTTAGATGGTGTCAATCTTCCGGCTTGTTGAAAACAGGTTATCAGGAGGTGACTTACTGCAGAGTCTCAGAACACCAGAGGTGCAAAATTTAAACAACATTGTACTCACTGAATCATCACTATAGAGAGAGAAAAATATTACTAACTCAACAAAGTAAGAAAGCTAAATTCAACAATGCTCAATACAGCGGTGGGGTGAGAAAGATTCAGAATGACTGAATGCAAGAAACAACTTTTGTGGCTGCACATTGATTCTATAACTTGGAATACTTTTCTGGTGACAAGTCAAAAGCTGAGTGTAGGGTACAGATAGGGAAAGTATATTTAGCACAGGAGCTGTGTAAAGCCATTGCTGTTCCACTGGATTCAGTGAGCAAACCAAATCAGGTTATCTGTTAGCAACAAGCTCCAAAAATGTCACGCTGCATTCTGATGCATGGTAAATCTCTCACAGATGGTGAACTTATCAAGAGTGTTACGCAGAGTAGTGCTGACACGTTGTTCGGTGACTCCCCGACAAGGACAAAATTGTGCAGTGCAGTGGGGAGCAGAAATGCCTTTTGGTCAAAATACTGTGAAGGACAAGGTCCAGTGCAAATCTAAAAATACCAGTGAACAATTCATGATTAGTTCGCAAACGGTTGCTGTTTGCTCACTGTGCTTTGATGGAACTAACGACGTGACTAACCAAGACAGAGACTGGAAGTGAATGTCAATTTGCAGCTGGTACAAAAACACTTGCAGAATAAATAAAGCAGTTCAGCCCACTGGAAAAAAAATACTAGGATCACAAATTGTTTCTGGGATATATTTATCAGTGAAAGGATCAGCTTCCTGATTTTGACAAGTGAGGAAGTTAGGTATTCTGTTGACCCTCTCCAGTGCTTACAATTGTCAGACAATGGTGAAGAATCTGAAGACAGTAATTAACAATCACAAATCATGGTGTGATTCTTGCTCTGAATTACTGTCAAGCACAAAAATTTGCTGATTCTCATATCGCCTCAGTTGGTTTGTGGTATCAACTTGCTTGGCACAATGGATTTGGAGAGTAAGAGATGAAAATCATCACAGTTGACTTTCCACAGATTAGCAAATGTCACAAGATACTGCAGTGAACTGAAAAAAAATGCGAGACTGGGAAAGCAACTAAGAATGAAGACAGATTTTGCAGAAAAATATGGACATAAAATCTGTGAAAACATGATTAGAAATCAGGTTGTGCAAACAAAAGTGCACACAGATGAAAAATAATTAACATTATAGATAGTAATAAAATGAAGAGAAATTTTATTCAATTTAGTGATAAACAGGTCATCATTAAATAACCTTGAACACTGAAAACATCTGAAGCCTTACATTCACAGATAACTCACTCTCAAAACCACTTCTACGTGAAAAATGCCTCATTTACTTAAGTATTAAGGCAAAAGTGTAACAGCTTTCCTGCAAATCCAATAGATATACGCAAGGGGTAGATAACATGGATATCCCCCAGGAGAGTTTGTCATATTTCAGTGCTCATTACCTGATCTTGCAGCTGCTCTCCGCATTATTCCTTAGAGTAATTTCTACATCTCTTACACTCACCAAGACTCTCAAATAGAATTGCACAGCCGAGTGCACAGAATAGTCGATTACACATCGGTGTTAAGGTCAGGCTTTTAAAGGTAAATTTTAACTCCACTGCTCTCTCAAAACGAAATCTCCCGAAGATGCTAGCCCCCTCATCAAGCAGAGGTCACTACACTGGCTCAGGTACATTTGCAGATGGATGATGTACATACACACAATGATTTTTTATATGATGAGGTAGTTAGAGACAAATGATCAGGTGGACACTCAAAGCTCTGCTTGCCAGCATGACATGAAAGTCCTACACAACCATTTTCACAGATATGAATTATTAGCCAATAATGGACAGCACGGTGGCTCAGTGGTTGGCACTGCTGCCTCAGTGCCAGGGACACAGGTCCAATTGCAGCTTTGGGTGACTGTCTGTGTGGAGTTTACACATTCTCCCCATGTCTGCGTGGGTTTCCTGCAGGTGCTCAGGTTTCCTCCACACAATCCAGAGATGTGCAAGTTAGGTGGACTGGCCACACCAAACTGCCCATAGTGTAGGCTATGGGTGGGATAGCCATGGGAAACGTAGGTTTCCGGAGATTGGGTTGGGACTGCGTGGGATGCTCTCTGAGGGTTGGTGTGGACTTGATGAGCCGAATAGCTTGCTTCCACTCTGTAGGGATTCTGTGATTACGAAAGGGAAATGGGCAGTGTGTCTGGGTCAGTATGCATCATCATCATCATCGTGATGATTACAGCTGTTTGTCAACAGGAACCAATGCCAAAAACAACCCACCACATGTGGTAACCACTTCACAGGCAGCATCTGCGACCAATCTGCCTCGCTTCTTCAGCCATCAGTAAAAATGCACCATTTGAAGCTGCCCCACCCATGGGCTTTAGTTTGCTGTATGCCCATCATGAAGCTCATCATTTCCGAAGGGCAAGGGAACAGCCAGCAATCGTTGGACACATCAGTACCAGCAACTTGGGTGAAAGAAACTAAATGAGGTACCACAGCAGGAATTTAGAGAATTAGGTAGTAGATTAAAGAGGAAGACTACTAAGGATGTAATCCCCGGATTACTTCCAGTGTCACTGAGAATAAGGAACAAAAGGTTGGTCAGATGACTGTGTTGCAAAGGGTTGCTGTAGGAGGGGAGAGAGGGCTTTAGATTATTTGAATCGTTGGCACAGCTTTGGAGGCAGGTGGGATCTGCACAAACTGGACGAGTTGTGCCTACACTGGAATGGGTCCAATATACTTATAAGGAGGTTTGCTCATGCAGTTGGGGAGGATTTTAAACTGATTTGGTTGGGGGTGGGGGGGCACAGCTCTGATATAAAGTCAGGAGCAAGGACTAAGCAGATATAGAATGAATGCTAAGACAGTACAGAAGGCAGAGAAGACATGGGCAGGATTAGGGACATGGAAGGTCTAGAAAGCTAAACTACATCTATTTTAGAAGTTTCAGAAACAATGGAGGTAGTGAGGGGGAAAGACGTAGGAGAGGTGGGGCCTCACATGATTGACAAAGGAAACCATCAGTGCAGTAATGAGAAAGTGAGTTCAAAGTTTGGGTGAAGATTTGTAGCTCGAATTCGACTGGGACAACACTACTATCATAGGGCAAGCCAGACAGAGAACAGCCAGGGAATTCCTAGAGGCATGGCACTCATCCACAAACTCCATCAACAAACACTTCGACCTGGACCCAATATATCGGCCACTACTGCGGATAGCTGAAACTGACAACCGGAAGCGGCAGGGACAGGCCACTATAAATGCCGGAGGAAACACCACAGAAGCGCTTCACAGGAGGCTCCCAAGCACTGAGGATGTCACCGAGACAGGGGACGAAACGTTTGCAACAAAAATTTCCAGCTCGGCGAACAGAACCACGACGAGGAAGTGAGTCCTAGAAGGGTCTTCAGATGAGGCATTTAGGTAGAGTTTAGATATTAAAAAAAAGGGTGAGATTACCCATACGGTAGGCCTCCCAACAGTCAGAGGGAGATAGAGGAGTAGGTACGTAGACAAATCACGGAAAGGTGCGAGAGAAACAGGGTTATTGCTGTAGGGGAACATTGTAATATTAATTGGGATGACCTTAGTGTGAGAGGGTTAAAGGGGTTGGAAGTTTTAAAGCACATTCAGTAGAACTTTTAGTGCCAGTATGTAGACAGTCCTACTAGAGATGGGGCAGTGAGAAACCTAATCCTAGGGATTGAAGCTGGTCAAGTGGTTCAGGTTTCAGTGGGCAAGCATTTTGGGAATAGTGATCTAAGTTTCAACATGTTCTGGAAAGGGACAAGGATAGTGCAGAAGTGGCTAAATTTGGGGAAGGCTGCTTTCAATATCATTAGACAGTCTCAGTTATGAAGAGAGACCGAGGCATTTTATCTGGGACCTATCTGTTTAGCTCACCACAATGTCAGAGCATCAAGTCACCTGGCCAACTAGTAGCTGCTCAGAATATTTTTCAAGTTGCAGTTAATGGTGTACAGTTATATTTATTTTCCTAATCGATGTTTGCTTCTAAGTAACCAACCTTCAACACGTTTCTTGCATCAAAGGACTCCCTTTCACGCATGTTCTGCTTCCCCAGAGCACCACTGGTTCGACCTTCCACTGAAAAGAGACAAAAATGTTTATCATTCGGGGATCAGGCTAGTCATTAGACTGCAACCACAAATACAAAGTTTATGGATGCACCTCTGAAACATCCCTGACTCGCATGTATTGGTACTCTGCAAAACTCCGATGGCTTGGAATCAGTTTTAGAAGAGCTGTTTGGGAGATGAAGGCCTAATGGTATTATCACTGGACAGATAATCCAGATACCCAGGTAATGTTCTGAGGACTCAGGCTCGAATCACACCATGGGAAATAGTGGAATTCAAATTCAATAAAAAATAATCAGGAATTAAGTAACCATTAAACCATTGTTAATTGTCAGAAAAACCCAATGTCCTTTAGGGAAGGAAGCTATCATTCTAACGTGGTCTGGTCTACATGTGACTCCAGTCCCACAGCAAAGTAGTCTATTCTTAATTGCCATCTGGACAATTAGCAATGGGCAATAAATGCTGGCCTAGCCAGGCTAGCTATCGTTTTCCACACCAAAACTATGCTTTATACATTTCCATCTATAAAGATACATCACAATTCAAATCTCAGATTACAAGTGCAATGCAGTTCAAATTCCTTCAAACTGAACAGACCCGATGGGCTAAATGACCTACTTCTGCGCTTATGTCTCATGGATCACAGTACATGGCATCCTGTCATGGTAGTGAGGCACTGCAATGATAGCTTCAATTCAATTCACAATGTACAGTTTATTTCAATAATTCATTCAAGGGAATTTGGGTGTTTGGCCACAGGCCAGCTTTCATTGCCCGTTCCTAATTTCCCTGGAGAAGGTGTTGCTAAGCTGCCAAATATCCAGGCCGAAGGGTTTGTAATTCTAGTTCTGGGCTCTCAGTAAACAATGACAAGAGGGCATCAGATTGTGGCCTTTTCCCATTGAGTCTTTGCAGCAGATGCTCCAAACATGAAGTCCTGAGTGTTGGATAGTTCTTTGCACTGGAACACACTGGCATTGATATCCCTCTCCTCCACCACCTCCTATCGACATGGTTAGCCCTTGTGAGATGTGTGGGCATGAGCGTGTCTGTCCCTGAAGGGGCTGTTCAGCGTCCAGCTGCTTCATCAGAATGACTATTTTTCACCTGTGAGTTACATCAATGTAGGCTTATCATGACTCTGAAACCATCCCAAGCACCCTCAGGGAGAGTGCATTAATCTCATCAAAAGCCCAGCTAAAAACAAGTGTCAAACCAGATTAAAAAAGGATAACATTGCATCAGTTTCTTGGAGGTTTAAAACAAATAGGTAGTTCAATACTGAAAACAGTATCCTGCAGAACTCTAAACACCCCCAGCCCAGACTTCCTCTCTCCAGCAAACCAGAGTAAGATTACGCACCTTATTTACATCACACTGGAGGAGCCACTAATGAGACACACTTTGAGGTGAACCACATCAAACCATAAATATCCCTCTTCATTACACATACTACTTGAACTAATCTATGCGTCTGACCAAGGGCTGAGGTGAATCCAGAAATAAACAGTGGAACTTCAGCCAATCTCAGCATCAGCTATGTGCACAAAGACAACAGAGGAGTTGCATGAGCTTGTGCAACAATCCGTAGCAATAATGAGATGGTTCTCTTTGTCTAATACTTCTAATAAAATCCTAAACACTCCTCAAAGTCTTTCTACACCTGTCAAGACATCACTACACAAGACATTATGGAGGTGAAACAACATTTCAGAACTAACCGGTGATTAGCATATGATAGGAAAATGAGAAAAAAAATGTTAAGGTTAGGAGAACGAGGTGGAGTGGGATTAATTGATACTAATTTTCAAAGACTTGGCACAAACCTGATGAGCTGAATGGGTTACTTGAAGTGAGTGGGCAAAGGTCTGGCAGATGTTAATAAACGTGAAGTCATCCATTTTGCTAGGAGTAACAGTAAAAAGGATTATTACTTGAGTGGTAAGAAGTTGCAGCATGCTGCTATGCAGAGGGAGCTGGGTGTCCTTGTGCATGAATTACAAAAGGTTGATTTGCAGGTACAACAGGAAATTAGGAAGGCAAATGAAATTGCGTCCTTCATTCCCAAAGGGATTCCATTTAAAAGCAGGGAGGTTATGCTGCAGCTGTATAGGGTGTTGGTGAGGCCACATCTAGAGTACTGCATGCAGTTTTGGTCTCCTTACTTGAAAAAGGATGTCCTGGCACTGGAGGGGGGGAGCAGAGGAGGTTCACTAGGTTGATTCCAGAGTTGAGGGGGTTGGCTTATGAGGAGAGGCTGAGTAGACTGGGATTATATTCATCGGCATTTAAAAGAATGAGGGGGATCTTATTGTTAGGACATGGGGCAAAGCCTCCTGCTTAATTTAAAACCAGTAACACAGAAAAGATTTATCCTGCACGGTAATCTGTAAAGATTCGAGTGACCAAGAACTATTGAGTAAAAATTAACAACTTTATTTATGAAAGTATAACAGAGAATAACTAACTAACAACTATTTACAATTCCTTACTCTAACCTATCTGTTACCTTGCCTTCTATAATACTAGTCCAATAAAACTCCCAATTAAGATGAACAAAACCAGGCAGCTTTTGGTTCTTCTATTTGGATCTTCCTGTGCCTTTTCTGCTTCACAGGTTACTGATTGAATAAGGTACTTTTAAGTGAGCTATTTTTCAGGCAGTCTTTTACATGCTGGAGCTTGGCAGTTATCCTCTCAACCATTCAATTTTCCCCCGTCTTATACCCTAGAGCATCGATTGAGTCATTGGTTTTTAAGATTTTCAATATACTAAATTCAAACTTGATTGAAAATTGTTTTTTTTTCAGGGAATAATTTAAACTGATTGGCCTAATTCGAATCTATTGTTTGTCGTTTTCGGGCAACTAACTACTCTAGTAGCTGGAGCACATTACATTGCATCTTCCTGAGAACACTTGGTGTGGCAACCGCTACCTTTCAACTCTCTTAAAAAGGTACAGTTCACCCATATCTTCATAACATTATAGAAACATAAAATTATTAAGAGAATAAATACGATAAATGTTGAGAGGATGTTTTCACTGGAAGGTGAAACCAGGACAAGAGGGCAAAGTTAGAGGGAGCAGATCTAGGACTGAGTTGAGAAGGAACTTCTTCACCCAGAGGGTTGCGAATCTATGGAATTCTCTGCCCAGTGAAGTAGTCATAGGGTCATAGAGATGTACAGCATGGAAACAGACCTTTTGGTCCAACTCGTCCATGCCAGCCAGATATCCCAACCTAATCTAGTCCCACTTGCAAGCATTGGGCCCTTATCCCTCTAAATCCTTTCTATTCATATACCCATCCAGGTGCCTTTTAAATGTTGCAATTGTACCAGCCTCCACCACTTCCTCTGGCAGCTCATTCCATACACGTACCACCATCTGCGTGAAAAGGTTGTCCCTTCAGGTCCCCTTTATATCTTTCCCCTCTCACCCTAAACCTATGCCCTCTAGTTCTGAACCCCCCCACCTCAGGGAAAAGACTTGTCTATTTATCCTATCCATGCCCCTCATGATTTTATAAACCTCCATAAGATCACCCCTCAGCCTTCGACGCTGCAGGGAAAACAGCCCCAACCTATCCAGCTTCTCCCTATAGTTCAAATCTTTGTAAATCATTTCTGAACCCTTTTAAGTTTCACTACATCCTACCGATAAGAAGGAGACCAGAATTGCACACAATATTTCAAAAGTGGCCTAACCAATGTCCTGTACAGCTGCAACATGACCTCCTAACTCCTATACTCAATGCTCTGACCAAGAAAGGAAAGCATACTAAACGCCTTCGTCACTATCCTATCTACCTGCGAATCTACTTTCAAGGAGCTATGAACCTGCACTCTAAGGTCTCTTTCTTCAGCAACACTCCCTAGAACCTTACCATTAAGTCCTGCTAAGCTTCGCTTTCACAAAATGCAGCATCTCGGATTTATCTAAATTAAACTCCATCTGCCACTCCTCAGCCCATTAGCCCTTCTGATCAACATCCTGTTGTAATCTGAGGTGACCGCCAATTTTGGTGACATCTGCAAACTTACTAACTATACTTCCTATGTTCATTTCCAAATCATTTATATAAATAACAAAAAGTAGTGGATCCTGCACCAATTTTGTGGCACTCTACTGGTCACAGGCCTCCAATCTGAAAAACAACCCTCCACCACCACCCTCTGCCTTCTATCTTTGAGTTAGTTCTGTATCCAAATAGCTAGTTCTCCCTGTATTCCACGAGATATAACCTTGATAACCAGTCACCCATGTGGAACCTTGGCGAACATCTTACAGAAGTCCATATAGATCACATCCACTGCTCTGCCCTCATCAATCCTCTTTGCTCCTTTTACAAAAACTCAATCAAGTTTGTGAGACATGATTTTCCACACACAAAACCATGTTGACTATCCCTAATCAGTCCTCGCTTTTCCAAATACATGTAAGTCCTGTCCCTCAGGATTCCCTCCAACAACTTACGTCAGGCTCACCGGTCAATAGTTCCCTGCCTTGTCCTTACTATCTTTCTTAAATAATGGTACCACATTAGCCAACCTCCAGTCTGACGCCTCACCTGTGACTATCGATGATACAAATATCTCAGCAAGAGGCCCCGCAATCACTTCCCTAGCTTCTCACAGAGTTCTAGGATACACCTGATCAGGACCTGAGGATTTATCCACCTTTATGCATTTCAAGACATCCAGCACTTCCTCCTCTGTAATATGGACATTTTTCAATATGTCACCATCTATTTCCCCACATTCTACCATATCCTTCTCCACAGTAAACACTGATGCTAAATACTCGTTTAGTATCTCCCCCATCTCCTGCGGCTCCACATAAAGGCTGCCTTGATGATCTTTGAGGGGCCCTATTTGCTCCCTAGTTACACTTTTGTCCTTAATTTATTTGTAAAAACCCTTTGGATTCTCCTTAACTCTATTTGCCAAAGCTATCTCATGTCCCCTTTTTTGCCCTCCTGATTTCCCTCTTAAGTATACTCCTCCTGCCTTCATATTCTTCTCAGGATTCACTCAATCTCTCCTGTCTATACCTGAGATATGCTTCCTTCTTTTTCTTAATCAAGTCCTCAATTTCTCTAGTCAACCAGCATTCCCTACACCTATCAGCCTTTCCTTTCACCCTAACAGGAATATACTGTCTCTGAACTCTCATTATCTCTTTTCTGAAGGCATCCCATTTTCCAGCGTCCCTTTACCTGTGAACATCTGTCCCCAATCAGCTTTTGAAAGTTCTTGCCTGCTACCGTCAAAATTAGCCTTCCTCCAATTTAGAACATTAACTTTTAGATCTAGTCTATCCTTTTCTATCACTATTTTAAAACCAATAAAATGATGGTTGCTGGCCCCAAAGTGCTCCCCCACTGACACCTCAGTCACCTGCCCTGCCTTATTCCCCAAGTTTGCACCTTCTCTAGGAGGTACATCCACATACTGACTCAGAAAATTCTGGTATACACACTTAACAAATTCCTCTCCATCTAAATCCTTAACACTATGGCAGTCTCAGTCTATGTTTGGACAGTTAAAATCCCCTACCATAACCACGCTATTATCCTTACAGATAACTGAGATCTCCTTACAAATTTGTTTCTCATTTTCCCGCCAACCAATAGGGGGGTCTACAATTATCATGGTCTACCAAGCACGTTGGTCACTGCATGTTAAGATACATCGGGTGAATAGACAGGTAGTCGGTTAGCTCAGTTGGCTGGACAGCTGGGTTACGATGCAGAGTGATGCCAACAACATGTGTTTAGCTCCCACACTGTCTAAGGTTACCATGAAGGACTCTCCTTCTCAATCTCTCTCCTCACCCTTAGTTTAAACCACCATCAGTTGTGTGTGTGTGTCTATCTGTCTGTCTCTCTCTCTCTATTAAGAGAGTAGCCCTATGATCCACTAGGACGATGGCGAATCTACCTTAATTGGCCACACATAGCACAGATCACACACAGTGATACTGCATAGCGTAAGGCAAGTGAAATGGGTTGAGCATTTAACACTTACCTGTTGGGTCCCTTCTGAAAAGAGTGTTCATCAAAGTAGCATGAAGCTTTACCCTGTCCCATTCCTTCTCCAACAATCCAGAAGCAACGAATCGCTCCATCAGTCCATCTGCAATCAGCTGCAATCTATTCACAAAGGAATAACTGGTCACAGAAACACGAGGAGCGGGCACCAAAACCAGATCTTTACTGAAAATGATAAATGCTGGAGATCCCAGTGGGTCAGACAGTATCCATCGAGAGAGAGCAAGCTAACATTGAGTCTAGACGACTCTTCATCAGAGTTGAAGTGAAGTGTGGAGGGGGTAGCATTTATGCTATAGTTGGAGGTGGGGGATGGGTGGAGTAGAGGGCTGGAGGAAGAAAGATGTTGATAGTTCGGATTAAGTGATCGGAATGTCAGAATAATAAAACAATGTCTAACTGTCAGGCTGGAAAGAACAGACAGTTCACAGGGTGTGGGTGGGGCGAGAGGGGACATGGTGACAGAGAATGTAATAGGTAAAGCTAAAAGAAAGGGAAGACACGGGAGGTGGTTCACAATTTGTTTAACTCAATATTAAGTCCAGTAGGCTGTAAAGTTTGCACTGTGATTCACTGGAGCAAGTGTGATTCACAGACATGTGGATATGTGAGCAGGACAAATGACCACTTATGGGAAGGTCAGGTCTTGTTTGTGTACAGTTTGAAGGTGTTTTGCAAAGTGGTCACCCAGTCTGCGTTTGGGTTCTCCAATGTACAGAAGGCCACATTGGGTGCAGCAAATACAATACAAAAGATCTGAAGGGGAAAGCCAGACTTGTTTGTCAGCTTGTGTCTCAAAGTGGGTTTACCTTCCTGCTCCAGAGGGGTCTGGGAAGAGAATAGGAACATAAGGAACTAACCGGTGTCCCTCTCATCCCAGGTCTGAGAGCTTTCCATCATTAGCAAGCACAGAAAACTCTCTAATTAACCACCATTTGTTGAGCCAGAGGAATGGGAATTGTCTGTTGAGCCACAATTTCTTGTAATTGTGATAAATGTAACATGGCTAACTGTTTGATCCACAACATGTTACCCTTTTCTCCGTAATCCCCAAACATCCCCAGGTATCTTTCTTTCAAATACTTAAACCTGGTGTATCTACAATCCCCTCAATTTGTTTGTAGCCAGTTCAGTTTGCATTCTAAGATAGTGACCATCTCCTTCCAGCTTTCCCTGTTTGTTTCGTTTTCAGAAACCATCAGTAACCCATCAATGAATCCTGAGTGCTTTTTCTCCAATGGGTATAAAATGGCTCAGGCCAGCCTCTCTCAGCGAAAATCCATCTGCAGTAAGAGCGATTGAAGAAGGGACTTATTACAGCTTGGATCAGCTACTGCAGAGGTTCAATGGGAAAAGGCCACTATGTAATGCACTCTTGCCCATCTTCACCGATTTTATTCATTCATAACCCTGAGCACTCAGGTCCCTAAACACCACCCACAAATGTGGCAATAGTGAGGACTGCAGATGCTGGAAATCAGAGTCTAGATTACAGTGGTGCTGGAAAAGCTCAGCAGGTCAGCCAGCATCCGAGGAGCAGGAAAATCGACGTTTCAGGCAAAACGCCTTTCATCAGGAATGAAGGCAGGGAGCCTCCGGGGTGGAGAGATAAATGAGGGGGGAGGGGTGGGGCTGGGGAGAAGGTAGCAAAGAGTACAACAGGTGGATGGGGGGTGGGGATGAAGGTGATAGATCAGAGAGGACCACAAATGTGACAGCTCTGGAGCTGCGGAGAGTGATAATGGAGATGCAATGTTTCTTTCCATATGCAGCTGACCAGGAATCTCTCCGGCTCTTATCACCCGCTAATGGGAGTGCGCTGGAATAATTTACAAGTTGATTCTCAAGCTGTTGGCTGTACTACGTCCTTGGGATCAAGTCTTGACTTTTCTATCTCTGTCAATACCAGTTCGAAACATCATCCTGTATTATTTGCTTAGGAGTGGGACATGAACCAATGATCTTTTGACACAAGGGAGAATAGAGAACTTCACTTTAAAAACAGAAAATGCTGGAGAAACTCATCTGGCTACATCTGTGGAGAAAGAAACAGAGTTAAATGTTTCGAGTCCAACATGACTCTCCTTTGGAATGCTTCTTCACTGTTACTGCAAAATGTCCTGAAACTCCCATCTCAATAACTCCCAGCTTGTGGATAGACACACACCATAAAGCCCGCAGCGGTTGAAGAAGTCAGCTCAGATCACTATTATCTTCAAGGACAATTAGGAATGGGAATCACATGTGAGTGCTATCAGTGATCCATGCATTCCACAAATGAATAAAACAAAACGCAAACACAAACTGGACTTGACAAATACAAATTATTTCAAACAATTCCAACCTCAGGGGCATTCAAACGGACATGACTAAAACAGTTTAAAAGCCACTTGTGGATTGCATGAACTTTCCTTTACCACACTAGGAATACACAGCATACAAGTGATGTCAGTCACTTGATCCTTTGGGTGGTTGAAAGAAAGTACAAAGTATTGTTACATTGTCCCAGGAAGGGGCCTTGCCCTAAACTACTACATCTCCCAAACCCTAATCCAACAATCTCTTCTGGCTTAAAAATAGAAATCGTTGGAGAAACTCAGCACGTCTGGCCAAGCCTGTGGAGAAAAAAAAAGGTTCTTCTTCAACAGTCATACTAAAAGCAAAATATTTACTCTGTTTCTCATTGAATCCGTACAGTGTGGAAACAGACCCTTCGGCCCAACAAGTCCACAACGACCCTCCAAAACGTAACTCACCCAGATCCATTCCCCTACCCCATTACTGCACATTTATCCTGACTAATACACCTAACCCACACATCCCTGAACACTACGGGCAATTTAGTGTGCCAATTCACCTGACCTGCACATCTTTGTGGGAGGAAACCGGAGCATCCGGAGGAAACCCATACAGACACGGGGAGAATGTGCAAACTCCACACGACAGTTGCTCGAGAATGGAATCGAACCTGGGTCCCTGGTACCGTGAGGCAGCAGTGCTAACCACTGAGCCACCGTGTCACCCTTTTTTTTGAGGTCAGAGAGCATCCATTAACAGATGCTGCCAGATCTGTTGGGTTTCTCCAGCATTCACAGTATTTTATCTTGCTTTATCTCTTCTATCATCCAACTTGTAAGGATGGGCTAGTAGTGATACTGCTGAAAATGTGTTGCTGGAAAAGCATAGCAGGTCAGGCAGCATCCAAGGAACAGGAGAATCGACGTTCCGGGCATAAGCCCTTCTTCAGGATGCAGCATCCTTGGATGCTGCCTGACCTGCTGCGCTTTTCCAGCAACACATTTTCAGCTCTGATCTCCAGCATCTACAGTCCTCACTTTCTCCTAGTAGTGATACTATCAAGTACTGGGTTACAGTGCTACCTGGGTTAGTGTCACAATGTGAAATCCCTAGAGTAGAGAGAGATTCCAATCAGTAAATCTGTTGAGCAGGTCCCCTGCGTAGGTGAGAATGACTTCCATTTTCCATGTAAATAAGCAACTATAAACAGGATGCCTTTAATATCACCTGACCCAGCATCCTGACACTGGAGGGCACCTGCTGAAACAGATTTATGCACTGGTCAGTGATACAGTGTCAGAGCACTGAAAGGTTGTAAGAGATTGAATGCCCTTTGAGTCTGAGGTCTGAGAGTACCACAAGAAACTGAAGATTCGTGAACACAGCCCAGTCCATCACACGAACCAGCCTTTCACCTATTGATTAAATCTATATTTCCTGCTTTCTCAGGAAAGCAACTAACACAAAGACCCTTCCCACCCCCAGTGTCTTCCACTCTCTTCTGTCTGGCAGGAGATATAAAAGTTTGAATACACTTACAAATAGATTCAAGAACAGCTTCTTCCCTGCTGTTGTTAGACTTCTGAATGGATCTCTCAAGTTTTAAATTTAATGTTGACTCTCTCTTTGTGCACCTTCCCTGCAGCCGTAACATTGGATTCCTCTCTCTGTTCTATTACCCTGATGCACTTTGTATGGTATGATCTGCCTGTACTGCACACAAAACAAAACGTTTCACGGTACTCAAGTATATGCAGCGATAATAAATCAAATCAAATTGAATCATCTAGCCCCCAGCCATCAGTAAGTCACAGGCGTAAAGTAGTCCTCAGCTCTGGTCATTTTGGCCAGTGGAAACTGGAGGAAATCTGGTGGCACTCAACAATCGCACCAAACCTCAAAAGCTCCTCCCACCCTTTCTGTCAGCACAGTCCAGGTCGTATGTATTTGGTGTATAGCCAAATGACAAAGTTTCCCAAATAGCTACAATATGAATAGCCAGTTAACCTGGTTTTTTGAGACACTGATCCCTGCAGAGATGGTTGGGTAGGAATTTTTAAAAGAAATTCATTCATAGGATGACAGTGTCACTGGTTTGGCCAGCATTTATTGTCCATCCCTATTTCCCCGGACCCATTGCTGAGTCTGGAGTCACATGCAGGCCAGAACAGGTAAGACCAGACAGTTTCCTTCCCTGAAGGACATTAGTGAAAGTGAACAATAGTCAAAAATGGATTTGTGGTCATCATTAGATTCCTAATGCCAGATTTTTAAAATTGAATTCAAATTCCATCATCTGCTATGGTGGGATTTGAACCCAGGTCCCCTGAACATTACTGACGTCTCTGGGCCCATTAAGAGCCACGTGATTGTTAAAAAGGAGAGGGGAGGGTATATTTATTTTTGCATTCATGATCTGGTAGAACTGGTCTTCTCCAGAAATCACACAGGGTGTGACTGATTTGTCAAGTTCTTCCTCACTTACACGTCTGTTCCATTCTTCATTTGAATCTTTCCATAAAGTACATCTACCATACTTGGGTCATCATTCATGTATTCGATCCCTTCCATTCTCACCAGGAGTGGCTTTCCACCAGTAAGGTTGCTGGAACAGAAGCATAGCGCAAGTCAGTCACAGGATGAGCAAGCACTTAACACAAGTACAACCACAGCAAGTATTCAAAGACTGGGGTCTACAATTTAAACGAGTGAGTCGTAACACAAGGGCATCAGAAATAGAAGATAAAGCTACAAAGGTGAGCCATGAACTGTTTAACTCCTCTAATAACAGTTACATATTCTTGCAGATCACACACTTCGCCCAATTTTCTCAGTTAGTTACTGTGTGCAAATATTAGACAAAAATCACCAAAATGGCTCCCCACTGCGGCTTTTGCCCGCAATGTCGATTTTACTGCTCCTCGGATGCTGCTTGAACTGATGTGCTCTTCCAGCACCACTAATCCAGAATCCCCACTGCAACAGTTTGAGGATTAGATTTCAACAAGAACCCAAGGGATCCCCCCCTGCCCTCATTCAATCTTAAAATAGCTCCATTTCCCCTTTATGTAGCTATAATCTTTGATCCTGATAGAGTGAAATGGTGAATAAAATCACGACAGCAACTACAGCCACTGAAACTCATAATAAAAAGATCCAAAATGACTTAGCCAGTGGATCAATCAAATTACTACACACAAGTGGAGAATCATGCATGACACAGAGTGAAAGCAGACTGTTTACAAAGCTTCTGTTTTATGTATATAGATGTAATATGTACATAGAAT
This sequence comes from Chiloscyllium plagiosum, assembly GCF_004010195.1. Taxonomy (NCBI): domain Eukaryota; kingdom Metazoa; phylum Chordata; class Chondrichthyes; order Orectolobiformes; family Hemiscylliidae; genus Chiloscyllium; species Chiloscyllium plagiosum. The sequence goes on along the minus strand of NC_057747.1, from coordinate 23,600,738 downwards.
ATAAACCACCTCAATGTGATGTGCCACTTAAGATCTTGCAGACTCACTTTTCAAAGTTACTTTGTGCAGTTCACATTATTGAACGTCAGATTCAAGTCAGGTTCTTTGTATCACCTCACTGTATAAACATAACTGCAAACTACTGCAAAGGGTTTAACACTCAGACATAGCAAAACACACAAAGCCATAACGCAATAACATCGCGACTGTCAAAAGGAGCTCAGGTTACCCAATTTTCTTCCATCACAGTCCACTTTCACAACATCCTATCTGCTGCCAACACTGATCAAGTTTACCTCTGGTCCACTTCAACACCAAATTGCAAGGAAGGTCTTGTGAATAGACTGAAATCTGCATTATAAACAATGTGGAGGATTACAACTGTGGCTACCCTTCAAAAAGTAAGTCATTTGCATAAGGTACTTCGAGAATCCTGAAGTTAAGAAAGGTGCTACTGAAATGCAGTTCGTCTCTTGTTTAAAGATGCTGCTTCCACATTCCTTGCATGAAGAACTCAATCACAGATTATTCTCCATTCTCATTCATGTTCCTACCTCCTGAATTTCTATATCTCTTCCTCACTTGAAACAAACAGCAGCTGGCATGAGCTGTGTGCTACAGCCAGGGGTGTACAATGACTTCATCAAGCCCAGCCAGATCTAGGATGCGATCGGTATAGCCTGCCCACATGGGTTTATCATTCCATTGCCAGCCATCTGTTACTTTCTCTCTGAAGCTCCCCTGTGCAGCAATGTTTCCTTCTCCTCCACCAGCATGATAATGCTGGGAACTACAGACTAGTCAGTCTTCCGTCTGTGGTGGGCATATTATTGGAGGAGATTTTGTGAGATAGGATTTATGATTACTTGGAAAATCATAGCTTGATTCGAGACAGTCAGAATGGCTTTGAGAGGGGCAGGAGATGCCTACAAACCTTATTGAACTCTTTGAGGATGTGACAGAACACATTGATGAAGGTAGATTTAGCAAGACGTTTGATAAGGTTCTCCATAGTAGGCTCATTCATAAATTAAGGAGGCATGGGTTAGAGGGAAACCTGTCTGTCTAGATACAGAATTGGCTGGGCCATAGAAGACAGAGGGCGGTGTTAGATGGAAAGTATTCAGCCTGGAGCTCATGACCAATGGTATTCCATTGGGCTCTGTTCTGGGACCGCTACTCTTGGTGATTTTTATAAAGACTTGGAAGAGGAAGTGGCAAGGGTGGGTTAGTAAGTTTGCCAATTACACAAAGGTTGGTGGAGTGATGCATAGCGTGGAGGGCTGTTGTAGGTTGCAATGGGGCGTTGGTAGGATGCAGAACTGGGCTGATAAGTGGCAGACAGAAAAGTGGGAGGTGATTCATTTTGGAAGGCTGAATTTGAATGTAGATTACAGGGTTAAAGGCAGGATACTTGGCAGTATGGAGGAACAGAGGGATCTTGGGGTCGATGTCCATAGATCCCTCAAAGTTGCCACCCAAGTAGATAGAGTTGTCAAAAAGGTGTATGGTGTTTTGGCTTTCATTTGAGTTTAAGAGCTGCAGCTCTATAGAGCCCTGGTTAGACCATACCTGGAATATTATGTTTAGTTCTGGTTGCACCATTATAGGAAGGATGTGGAAACTTTTCAGATGATGCAAACGAGATTTACCAGGATGCTGCCTGGACTGCAGGGCATGTCTTATCAAACAAGGTTGAGGGAGCTAGGCCTTTTCTCATTGGAGCGACCAAAGGTAAGACGTGACTTGATAGAGGGGTACAAGATGATAAGAGGCATAGATAGAGTGGAGAGACAGAGACTTTTTACCAGGGTGGAAATGGCTATCACAAGGGGTCATAATTTTAAGGTGATTGGAGGAAGGTTTAGGAAAGATGTTAGAGATAGGTTCTTTACACAGAGGGTGGTGGTGGTGGTGCGTGGCATGTGCTACCAGTGATGGTGGTAGAGTCAGATACGTTAAGGACATTTAAGCGACTCTTGCATAGGCACATGGAAGATAGTACAATCAAGGGTTTGCAGGTTAGTTTGATCCTGGAATAGGATAAAAAGTCAGCACAACATCGAGGGCCAAAGAGCCTGTATTGTTCTATGTTCTAAAACATTTCCATTATTCTGACTACAAACAAAATCGCAGGACAAAACTAAGGATAGAGCTCACTCACAAAGGGTCAGATGAATGCCTGTTCAGTGGCAGAAGCCACAAGTAACTTAGGAAAAACATTGTGATCCCAGCTGATGTTATTCCTGGACAAGTCAGATTCCAGATGGAAACCTGGCTTGATGGAACTTTTTTTTTGTTTCAGTTTTAATGAGATGGTTTATCACTGAGACACAAATATACAAATAAAGATAACAATCGCTACGCAGAAGAAATGAAAATAAAATAGAATAAATCTAACAATTTACATATAACACCAATTTAAAGATTTTGTAAAATATATCCCAATAATCTCAACAGCATGTCTTTACTGTACTCACAGCAGAGAGAATCTCCTTCTCTTTTACATGGGTTTTCTGGGCTTAATTTGACTATAGGTTCAATTTTCTGTCTTACGAATCTGACAGCCTCTTCATCAACTCTTCCCACGACTGACCCTCTACTTCTCAGCTTCAAACAACCCCATCACAGTTTCAGCCAAACACGTCTGGTCTGGGAACTTCAAACAAAACTTCTTACAATAAGGCAAGCAATTTCTTAACAGTTCTGAACCATCTCCTTTTGTCAGGAGCAATTGTTTGACATATCCAGTTTCAGAGTAGAGTGCGTGATGCTGGAAAAGCACAGCAGGTCAGGTAGCATCCGAGGAGCAGGAGAATTGATGTTTCAAATGATGACGGGCTTATGCTCGAAACGTTGATTCTCCTGCTCCTCGGAAGCTGCCTGACATGCTGTGCTTTTCCAGCACCACACTCTTGACTATGATTTCCAGCATCTGCAGTCCTCACTTTCTCCATATCCAACTAAAGCCAAAATTTCTGCAAACCGTTAAGCTCAATCAAAAAATATTTTTTTTAAGCAGTGGGTGTGGTCCCTAATCAAAAAGAAAAATCTTCTGATCTTCTAAACTGAAAACCTAAAGCACAACTGTTACTTTGTATGCTCATATACTCTTGCAATGGAAATCCTGCTACACACGAGGAACTCCCTCTTATAACAAAAAATCACCATGGCTACAAAAAAACGAACAAGTCACTAAACCATTTCAGGCATATAGACATCCATATGCCATACTGAAAATTCAGAGTAAAGTATCCAGAATAAAGGATATTAAAGTATATATAAATCCCAGAATCTACATCCCGTACCATTATTCAGAGTATTTAACTGAGTCTTACACATGGTAAAGAGGTAGAAATATAAGCAGATTCTTTGGTAAAACAAACTGTTCAAATTATCAAGATAGAGCAGTAGCAGCTCCAATTAAATTGAGTCCAATTGCCCAGGATTCAGTTAGTGTACTACTGTGGCTTTTAAACAAAAAATTACAAGGTGTGGAAATCACTGAGAAGGCTTGCATTTATTGCCTACACCCCATGCTCGAGTGGCTGTCTAGATCGTTTCAGGGGGCAGTTAAGAGTCAGCTGTGGGTTTGGAGTCACATATAGGCCAGATCAGGATGGGACAGTGGAATTGTTTCCCTGAAGGAGTTAGCAAACCAGATGGGATTATTACAATAATTGGCCATTTTGCAGTTATCTTTACTGAGATTCTTGTTTGATTAATTTAAATTCCATTTGCTGCCATGGTGGGATTTGCACTTGAGTCACCTTATAGTGTTAATCCAGATCTCTTAGACTATTAGAGCAGTGATTTTACCACCGTCTATGCAACAGTCTCCCCGTAGGTGCTGTATAAATACCAGTCTTTATTTTTGTCTTGAATAAATCTGCATTGGAACTTCAGCTTACAATTAATAGTTGCTCATTCAATGCCACTAACTGGGACAGCAACAACACAGCAGGAGAAACAGGATTCGAAGGTTTTTGCAGCACTTTCCGGTAGACATTTTGATGCAGAAAATGGTGGGAAATGCCTGCAATTGCTGCAGCTCAGAGAATGGGTTGCATTAGTCAGCTACATTACCATTTACAAAAACAAGCAAAAGTCATGCAAAAATAAAAGTTGCTGCAAAGGAACGTAAAAGTTGTAACCCGGAGATGGAAGAAATTCATAAATAGTTGTACGGTACAATTTGGATTGCATACATTACAGAGTTTGAAAGGAACTTGTTCTAAACCTGCTGCCTTAAGCATTACTGGGGATAAGCTAATGGTCCTACTTAGCATATCTGAATCCTCTGTTTGCCAATACACAGATAAAATATTTTTGCTTTAATACAGATTTTCTCAGTTGGAGAGAAGATCCTTCTAAAATTCTGGGCCAGATCATTACTTCCAACTTCACCCTTGCTTGAAACCCGCCAATTATCAAGGACATCTTGTGTTACTGCAGTCACTGCGCACCCCTCCATTACTCTTTTGCTGCCTTCACAGTCCATTAACGAGGCATTGTTGGAGACTACTTTGCTTCAGTGGATTCTTTTCCTACTGAGCACGTTTTAAACTGCGTCTGAAACACTGCACTCAAGTGTTAGCTTGGATTAGGTACTCCAAATCAGGAGTAGGGTTGAAGCCATAACCTTCAGTTCTACAAGCAAGCGAAAGTGCTACTGATTAAACAGAAGCATCAGTTAGAACTAATAACAGCAACATGAAGCAAAAAAGTTATAATATAGGGTGGTACGTATATGGAATGAGCTGCCAGAGGAAGTGGTGGAGGCTGGTACAATTGCAACATTTAAAAGGCATCTGGATGGGTATATGAAAAGGAAGGGTTTGGAGGGATATAGGCCAGGTGCTGGCAGGTGGGACTAGATTGGGTTGGGATATCTGGTCGACATGGACCGAAGGGTCTGTTTCCGTGCTGTACATCTCTACGAATCTATATGAAAACATTAAAGGAATGATAGAAAAAGTTTGCAGAAACAAAAAAAGTAGTTACTGGAAAAGCTCAACAGGTCTGGCAGCATCTGTGAAGAGAAATCAGAGTTAATGTTTTGGGTTCGGTGATCGTCCTGAAATGCTGACTCTGATTTCTCTTCACAGACGTTACCAAGCCTGCTGAGCTTTTCCAGCAACTTGTTTTTGTTTCTGTTTTAGAGCATTTGCAGTTCTTTTGGTTTTGAAGAGGTTTGCTGGTTAGGTTTAATCAGATTTTTTTTAAAAATTGCCCTAAATATTGTGAAGCATTTCCTTAATTCCATGGTGGCAAACAGATAAGAAGCAGTTGAATTGTACTTAACCTACTGCACAATTAACATTAATTACTTCACTTCTCGTTAGTACTCATCATGTAAACCACATGATGCATGCCTAACAAACATCAATCTATGAATGCGTCATAATCTCCTGAGGGATACTGTTCCAATCTTTCACTGGCCTTGGAAAGAGACTATTTAAAACTGTTTACTCAAGCAGGAGGTTGAACACATCGGCATTCATTTATATTCACGCCCTCTGATGACTCTCAGCAGGCTTTGTTGTTTCATTACTGTTCGCACAACAGAGAGTAGTGAATATGCAACAGCAACACCAGGATGGATGCAAGACATGTTCTACCATGACACTTCAACAACTAAATAAACCAAGATTTGGAAATGTTTACACGTCTTCATCTGGATGTGCTAGAGCTTGATTCTTTCTAACCCCCTCAAGCAAAATACAAAAGGACCCAACCATTGCCATCCTGAATAAAGAAGGATTTACCAATGATCGGCCAACACCACAACAGGATGTAGAACTCAGGCCTCAGCGCCTCACTGCCCCCTCTACCACTGCTTCTATTCACATAGTCCTCAGCAAGACTGATTGTTCTCCAGCCTCAAGAGGAGCTTTCTGCACATGAAACTATTGCTTTGCTGCCAACAGCCAAACAAGAGGGCTGGTTCTTCCACTACCCTCTGCCTGCAAGTTACAAGGACAGATTTTAATCACTGTCTCATCGTAAGTCACACAACTTTCAGTAGTGCAAGTCCCCTCACGTCCTCTCACCTTGAAGCATCAGGACTGGCTGTAGGGTCTGCTTCCTGTACTGTCTCCACCCACTGTCTCAACATGTCCTATACAGCACCATCATAGAGTCAGACAGGTTTACAGCAGCGAAACACAGAAAAATTGAGGCACAAAATCAGAAACCAAGTCACAAAGGGAGATACTAGCAACTTGGTCAAAGAGGTAGCTGTTAAGGATTGTTCTGGATGTAGGCTTGCTCACTGAGCTGGAAGGTTCATTTTCAGACGTTTCATCACCATACTAGGTAACATCATCAGTGAGCCTCCGAAAGCACTGGTGGCATGACCCGGTTTCTATTTGTGTTTAGGTTTCCTTGGGTTGGTGATGTCATTTCCTGTGGTGATGTCATTTCCAGTTCTTTTTCTCAGGGAGTGGTAAATGGGATCCTAGTCAATGTACTTGTTGATAACGTTCCAGTTGGAATGCCATGCTACTAGGAATTCTCATGCATGTCTCTGTCTGGATTGTCCGAGGACGGATGTGTTGTCCCAGTCGAAGTGGTGTCCTTCCTCATCTGTATGCGAGGATACTAATAAAAGTGGATCATGTCTTTTTGTGGCTAGTTGATGTTCATGTATCCTAGTGTGTAGTCACTGTTAAGGAGTGTCAAAATGAGGAGAAAGACAGGTGGAGAGGTTGAGGGGGGGAATTCCAGAGTTTAGGATTGAAGCAGCCGAAGATACAGCTGCCAAAGGTGAACATGGGGATGTGCAGGGTCAGAGGTGAAAGAATACAGAGGCCTCGGAAACTTGTAGGGTTGACAGAGGTTAAAGGGACAGAACAGTAATTGGTTCAAAAGCCTCTTTTAATGCAGGGTTGTCAAGGAGAAGGAGATAGTGGAGGAGCAGAGGATCTTAGCGGTAGAATTCAGACCATGCGTGCTAATGGTGGAGGATATGAACACTGAGGCTGGGATGAAAGCAGGAGAGGGTTTTGCACATTAGGTCAGAATCAGAGTCAATGGGTTGGTGATGGCCTAGTGGCATTATCACCGGACCATTAATCGAGACACCCAGCTAATGTTCTGAGGACCCTGGTTCAAATCCTGCCATGACAGATGGTGGAATTTAAATTCAACTTAAAAAAAATATGGAATTGTGTGTCTAATGATGACCATGTATCCAGTTGTCAGGAAAAGCCTATCTGGTTCACTAACATCCTTTAGGGAAGGAAATTGCCTTCCTTACGAGGTCTGGCCAACATGTGACTCTTATTGGCAACTGGCAATTTGGGAAAGGAAATAAATACTGGCCTCGCTCATCCCATGAACAAATAATAAGAAAAACACAACAAAGTTTGGAATACAGTAGTGGTTAGAGGTTACAGAGGGAGAAGAGAGGCCTTCAAACAGGCATTTAAATTTTGATTTTAAGTTGAAAAATGCTTGGGGTAGGACATTTTTAAAACAATCAGTGAAGTTCTAAATTGAAAATATAAACAAATATGCTCAGACCCATTAGCAGTGCAGAGAAAAGACAGATTAAAGTTTTCGGTTTTCAGATGCTGTCTGATCTCCCTATTTCTATTACATCCCATTATGTCAGCAATGAACTAAAACAGAGCTTAAAAATGTGTTGCTGGAAAAGCGCAGCAGGCCAGGCAGCATCAGAGGAACAGGAGAATCGACGTTTCGGGCATAAGCCCTTTTTCAGACTTATGCCCAAAACGTCGATTCGCCTGTTCCTTTGATGCTGCCTAGCCTGCTGCGCTTTTCCAGCAACACATTTTTAAGCTCTGATCTCCAGCATCTGCAGTCGCCACTTTCTCCTAATTAACTAAAACAGCCAAAAAATGTATTTTTTACAGAAACCATTTCCCCTAAGTTACACTAATATTTTCTTCTGTGTTACCTTTGTGTCAAGGCATCTGGAAGTTCTCCAGCATGGAGGATAATGGAGGTATGTTGACCGAGATTCTTGAAAACATTGCTGTAAGATGTATCACGAGTGTGACCAGCTAGCAGCTCATCATACTGTATGAACAAATCGTCTTTGTTGAATAATCAGCCTCTCTTTCTAAAACAAAGCCCCAAATTGTTCTTGGCTTAAATCAGGCCTGATGTAACCATTCTACTTTAAAGGGGAATCAATCTGAGAGAGTGCAGTTGTTGTAAGCATTGCACCAGTGTGTGCCAATACACTGCTGTGCCAAGGTCCCTCCGAATATCTTGATACTTACATAAGGACATTAGAAACAAGAGTAGGCTGTTCGGCCCTTTAGACCTGGTCCGCCACTCAACAAGATCTTGTCTGATCTGTCTCAGGTCTCAACTCCTCTTTCATGCTAACTCAACACAGCCCTCGACTCCCTGGTATTTCAAAACTCTAACTCACCCCTCTTTAGACACTTTCAGTAATGTAAACTCCACAACTCTCTTGGGTAGAGACTTCCAGACACAACTACTTTCTGGAAGATGAAACTCTATCACATCTCGATTTTAATTGTGGATCCTCGCATTCTGTGACCGTGTCCCATTAATGGAAACATCTCCTCACTTTATTTTTTGATGTTATTTATTGAATGCAAATCGCAAAGTCAAGCAATAACCTGCACACTTGCTGAAATCGAGGTGATCAACCAGGAGAGGGGAAACTCCTCAGTAATGTGCTGCATTGTTTGTGTCTTGCCAGAAGTACATGAGGAATTTGTACTGAGGTCCCAGAAGTGGAGGTTGGTTGGGCAGAGGCCCTGGCTTGTCCTGAACCTGTTTAGCAGCGGGCCAGATAGGGTTCCTCACAAGAAACGTATTACTGATATCCAGTGTTGCCCATACCTTGATCCAAAGGATGTTTATATTGAGTACCTGAGATATTTTTAGGTAGTTCCACAAACAGAAGATTCAGAGAACAGTTGATACAAGGCAACTATTCTCATGCTGCCTGATTTATGTCTATGATGGCAGGCAGATCTTCCCAATGGTATTAATGGTGGATTACACAGAATTTTTTAATATTATTGTCATTTTCAAGGGAAATTGCACATTTACGCCTTACTGGACGTCTTAGTCACCACAGTCAGAAAGAGAAAGGGAATCTCTGAAATTTAAGTGCAGTTGTGCAGAGCAACATCAAGTGTGTAATGACATCTAGTGGTGACTAGATCAGATCAATTGTGACAGGCAGACATCAAAGGGAGCCTGGTTTTAAATATCAGTGACTCCAGAAGACCATTGTGAAATATAGCCATTCTGTGCAAAGGGATTTTGAGTCGATGTATGTCAAAGCTAGACTGGCAATGGAGAAGATCCTTTAATTAATTTGTTGAAGGGGTGAGATGCAGCGAAGCAAAGTTCAGAAACTTGCACTTCTGCTTTGGATTATTTGCCGAAACCTTAATTGTTTTGGCATTTGGAGCAGAGGAGGAGAGAGAACAGTTAGAAGGCTGTGTAAGGCTTTTCAAGCAGACCAAGTGAATGAGTTCTCAGTCTCTACACACAGGTGGCGGCATGGTGGCTCAGTGGTTAGCACTGCTGCCTCACAATGCCAGGGACCCAGCCTCGGGTGACTGTCTGTGTGGAATTTACACATTCTCCCCGTGTCTGTGTGGATTTCCTCCTAAATTTCCCATAAGGTTAGGGTGCATTAGTCAGGGGTAAATATAGGGTAGGGGAATGGGTCTGAGTGGGTTACTGTACAGAGGGGCGGTGTGCACTTGTTGGGCCGAAGGACCTGTTTCCACACTGTCGGGGATCGAATCTCCAGGTGCAAGCTGGAGTGTTTGAAGAAGCGGAGTATATTTTGCTCTCAAACCATTCTCACTGTATACTGTGTCGCTGCAATCCACACACAGTCTTGTGGAGTCACAAATATTTAAAACCAGGACCCTTTCAATGCCAGCCTATCACAAGTATTTTGATCTATAGTCATTACTGGATGCCACTAGACTCCACAGGACAGCCCAATGACTTCAGAGATTTGGATTGGGTTAACTTGGATCTCCAGTCGCAATCATATTCTGATCACTAGGACTAAGCCACATGGTAACAAGTGTACAACTTCCCTTGAAAATGACAGATTATGATGAAACAATTCATGGTAATGGTGATCCACAGGTAATACCTTTGGGGAGTTCTGGCTGCTATCATAAAGCTTTTGAAAAGGGCGTGCAAATAGTTGGCTTTGTATCAACAGCAGAAGTCAAATACATCTATTTGCAAAACCATCTGTAAACACTGACTTGGTCCGAGGTACCATATATTGCTGTTACAAACCAATCCTAGTGGCATGTCTCTGCTGGAACGTGACAGCAAGCTGAGGAGTGGAACAGCCGACTGCTGAAAACTGACCAGAGCTTTACTCACTTGATGAAGTCTTCCTTGCATTTCTGCAGCAATTCAGCAGCTTTGGTGACCTCGTGCTCATTAAGTAGGATGAGTGTCCCGATCGTCAGGTGGAGCTTTGCTGGGTTCTGGAAAATACTGCTGTCAATCCCACGATCCTACAAGAGAAGGGGAACAACTGAATCTTCATATTGTTCTATCCATCCAGGTAACACTATAAACTAGCAAGGAGAAAGAGCTCAGGATCACAGCTTGGAGAACAGTAAGTATCAAAGACCCAACACTAGAGATTGCCAGAAAAACTCAGCAGGTCTTGTAGCATCTGTGGAGAGAAATCAGAGTTGATGTTTCATGTCGAATGACCCTTCCTCAGAACTTCTGATGTATAGTATCCGCAGTTCTTTCGGTTTTTATTAACTATCAAAGAATGACTGCAAAGCACAAAGCTACTCAAGGTTTCACATGATTCTACAAAGACTAAGAGTCAAGCTAGTCTGTATTTATGTCTGAAATGTCTGCTACAATGACTCACCTCTCCCAAGTACAACAATGACTACTTCTCACAAGTAATTCAATGGCTGTAAAACACTTTGTGGAGTTTGTACATTCTCCCACACTCTAAAAATGTCCAGATTATGTGGATTGGCCATGTTAAATTACCCCACAGTGTCCAGGAATGTGTAGGTTAGGTGGGTTAGCTGTGGTAAATGTAGGGTTACGGGGATGGGGTGCGTCTGGGTTGGGATGCTCTTCGGAAAGTTGGTGCGACTCAATGGGCCAAATGGTCTGCTTCTGCACTCTAGGGATTCTATTATCTGCCTGCACTACAGCAGTATTCACACTGATAGTAAATGCGTTTTGTGGTGTTGAATTGCTGAAACGAATTACCTATGAAAAGTTATAGTCAATTATCTGGAGATGATTGCATCACAAAATTGCAGAAATTTTAATCATTCTACATACCCACCCAGTGTTCCATATAAGCAATGAAAGACCTGGAGCATGGGCTGGAAGGCTTCTGTGGCAGCAACACCAATTGAACAAAACATACTGAAGCAACTTTCCTAGTGGAGATTTTGCCACTGTTGCTTTCCCATGAACGGCATGGTGGCTCAATGGTTAGCACTGCTGCCTCACAGCACCAGGGTCCCAGGTTCAATTCCAGTCTTGTGTGAAGTTTGCACATTCTTCCCGTGTCTGCGTGGGTTTCCTCCGGGTGCTCCGGTTTCTTCCCACAGTCTAAAGATGTGCAGGTCAGGTGAATTGACCATGGTAAATTGCCCGTAGTGTTAGCTGCATTAGCCAGAGGGAAATGGGTCTGTGTGGGTTGCTCTTCGGAGGGTCGGTGAGGACTTGTTGGGCCAAAGGGCCTGTTTCCACACTGTAGGGAATCTAATCTAATCAGTAACAGGGAATATTTATTTGGTCTTCAAGCCCACAGTCATTTGCCTTTTTTCCGGGTCTAGCTGTCCAAGGCCACAATGTGATATTGTTTCCTGCTTTGATTGCATTTCATATGTTACTACTTACTGTAAAGACAAAAAGAGGGGTGAACGTGAGAGAGGTGGGGGAGGTGCAGGAGGAACAGATGATCAGAAGACATTAACAGAAAGAAAAAACTGTGCAAGTGTAAGTCTGTTTGACCATGCATAAGGGGTGCAAAATTAAAACAGAGCTCATTCCCAAAGCAGTGATATTTCTGAAGCTACATCTCCTGTGAATATTTTACAATTATTTTGTTACCTGATCCCAATGACCTGTTCGATCAATGATTCTCAATGTTTCTACAAAATGGCGTCTTTGAAACACTGATGCATCACTGTCATGATTTCTGAAAGATGTTTTGAGCTGACCAGATTAAAAGCTATGTTCGTACTGCAGAAGTGTATTAATTGAACAGAAACTATGTCAAATAACTCATAGGGTGCAAATCTAACACTCCAGACCTTTCAGGGATCCTCGTACACACCTGCCAGCTTGCCTTAGAGGTTGCTCATATCCCCAAAGTACCCGAGTTTTCTTCATATGCCTAATTACAACACAGACATAGGAAACACTAATAGGAAATGGTACCTCGAGGTACCTAATTGGGATCAGTTCAGTCTGCACAACATCAGCTCCAGGCCTCCTGTCATTTTGGCTTGCATGACATTAATGGAATGGCCTCAGGGAAGATTTGGATCAATTTTACATGCTGTAGCTGAGTTTGAAGTGCCTATTTCATAAAAGGTTACATTCCTTCAAAGGAATCAAAGGATCGAATTGGTTCAGTGCCTTGGCATAATTAACAACATTGCTCTTTTGATCAAATAAAACCTTTGATCAGTTTAATTTCCATATTCGATGAACACTTTACACATCTGCATATCTTTCTCAGTATTTTTTTTAACATAATTATGCAATAGCCTATTGTTAATTGGCTTTAGTTGTAGATCACAACTGGTCTGGAAAATAGCTGTGACATATAATTATCCATCTTCCTCATCCCTAAAGGCCAATACTCGAGTACACTCTGTGTATGAATTTAATAATGCAAGTTTACAAACTACTTGGGTGAGAGGGCAATTGATACCAAGTTGTATGTTTCACGCTCTGGGTGAATGGCTGACGATCCATCGAATCACAAGAATTATTTAAAACTGAAAGCAAGTTTTCAGAGAGAACCAAATTAGATTGATCTCTCAAATCAACACTGCTGTTTTGGGGAGCATCCTGGGTGTAAATTGCAATGAAGGAAATATAGCAGCCCAACAACAACTACACTTCAAAACTAAAGTGCACACAATGGAACGTTCTGATGAAAGGTCCGTGCACAGTAACCCTGAGTTTGACAAAGAGTCAGTTAGACTCGAAACGTCATCTCTTTTCTTTCCTTACAGATGCTGCCAGACCTGCTGAGATTTTCCAGCATTTTCTCTTTTGGTAACCCTGAGTTGTTGGGTTAACCAAAATGAGAGAGAAAAAGAAGACAAAGACTGCTCTACTGAAAGGTCAACTGCTCAGATGGTGATCGACTCATTAAGAAATGACCCTGTGAGTTTCTAATGTTTTGTGAAGAGATATGGGTGTTTGAATTATATGTTGTAACTCAGCAGGGTGATAGTGTGTCTGGCTGATGTTCTGATTCATGACAAATGCAGTGCATGAGATATGATGTACCATTTGTCAGTAAGACAAGGTGTGGTTGACCATGGGGTCATGCTGTGTGAGTATCAAATGCTTGATTAGACATCAAAAACTGCAGCAGCCATGAGTAAGCTAGCCAAAGGACAAGGTTTGTTAAAATGGAGAAACAAGCCTCTTTCCAAAGAAAACAAGCAAATAGCCAAATTGAATCAAAGAATCTCTACAATGCAGATAAACACCCTTCAGCCAAGCATGCCTATGCTGACCCTTCAAACAGCATCCCACCTTATCTCCATAACCTCAATTTACCATGATGAATCTAGACTGCGGATCCCTGGTCACAAAGCACAATTTAGCATGGCCAATCCATCTAACCTCCACATCTTGGACTGTGGGAGGAAGCCAAAGCACCTGGATGAAACTCCTGCAGACACAGGGAGAATGTGCAAACTCACACAAGGGTGGAACTGAACCCAGGACCCTGGTGCAGTGGAGCAACAGTGCTAACCACTGAGCCACCGTGCCACCATGAGAAGACCATCCAATTATAGAAGAAAGCAACATTTGTGACGTTTGTCAGTTGTCAAACTGATTGACCACTGAAGATTGGACCAAAATTTGATTATACATACTGCTTATATGGAAAGGAAAAAAGATACACTACAAAGATATAGCAAAAATAGTTATACATCACAAGCTTATCTGTACAATACATAACAGCTGCAAGAGACCCCAATTTAAAAAAAAATTAATTCAAGGGATGTGGGTATCACCATTCAGGCCAGTTTGTATGGAATAAGGAAGGGTGCCCCAGAATGATAGTTAGCTCAGAGTCAAGGGATTAGCAACTGGAGGCCAGACTGGAGCAGGCTAACCCACTCACTTTGGTCTGATCCTTGAACAAGACTATGTAAACTGATGGCCTAGTGGTATTATTGCCTGACTATTAATTCAGAGATCCAGGTAACAATTTGGAGACTCGATCAAGGTTCAAGTCCACCATGGCAGATGGTGAAATTTGAATTCAGTAACAATCTGGAATTAAGAATCTAATGATGATCATGAAAACATTGTTGATTATTTGAAAAACTCCAAACTGGTACACTGATGCCCTTTAGGGAATGAAACTGCTGTCCTTACCTGGTCCAGCTTCCCCGAGACTCCAAATCCCACAGCAACTTGGCTGATTCTTAACTGCCCTGTGGGCAATTAGGGATGAGCAATAAATACTGATTCAGGCAGTGATGCCTACATCCCAGGAATGAATAAAAGAAAACTAGGCCACTTATGGTTGAAGTAATGTACAGATAAGCTTGTGATGTGTAACTATTTTTCAGTGTACCTTGCATAAATAAAGAGCAATTACGTATACTGGTAGACTAGGGAAGGGAATATTAACTCCTACAGGTCGCAAGCCTGAAACATAGACTCTGTTTTTCTCTCTCCACAGATGGTGCCTGATCTAAGTATTTGTAGCATTTTCTATCTATCTTTATTTCAGATTTTATTAGATTTTATTTTTGCTTCAAAAGTAACTATTGGCTGCAAGTCCCTGAAATCACGAAATCGATATCAATGTAAATTCTTTTTAAAGTACTTTCACCCTTCAAAAATATCAGGAATGGAACCTGCCAGGATCACCCTTTCTCTTGAAGATATCCTTTAGCTTCAAGCCCACATCCTTTCCTATCCCCTCTTGCCTACGTATCCTGTATCGGAGCTAATGCTTGTTGTCAGCTGTGGTAACGTACCTGGGAGCACTCATCCAACACACGCTCTCTGAATTTCAAAAACTGTTCCTGAATGTTGGGTTGATTAATGGCAAAAGACAGGAAATGAGTGAAGGGTTGCTTTCTGCGGAAGCTCTCCAACATCACTTCAATTCGGGTCTGTGCTGATGCAACACCCACTCGCTGCTGTCCGGTGATGACTAGAAACAAGACAACATCAGACTTGAAATAAAACAAAGAACTGTAGAACGTGGAGATCTGAAACAACAAAACACAAATTGCTGGGCAAACTCAGCAGGCCTGGCATCATCTGTGGGCAGAAAGCAGAGTTAACGTTTCTAGTTTGGTGACTCGTCATCATCGCAAACTAATGCAGATTCAGAACAGACACTGGACTTGAAACATTAACGTTTCCCGCAGATGATGCCAGGCTTGTCTGAGTTTCTCCATCAATTTCTGTTTCTGTTTCATACGTTAGATTTAAATTTATTTTTCTCATACCACAGAGTATTCTCTGCTCGGCTGTGGCGCAGAGTTCACTGCTTTACGGCGTGTATCACAATCATAACCTCAAGTGCAGTGGCTGCACAAGTGAGGGCTGGCCATTTTCCTGCACAATGCTAAACTTTGCCCAAAGTGAGATTTTCCTTATAGGTTTTTAATGTGAATGCTACTGGGGCAGCGTAACAAATGACCAGGTGGATTTTATTTGGTACTGTTTGAGTGACAAACAGAGATTAGCACCAAAAGTAATTAAATAGTGCCGCAGGATCTTCACCATTGCCTCAAATCGTCAGACCAAGTCAACAAGGCCTTGATTTACCATCCCAACTGAAGGATAAAGTTTTCATCTTATGCTAACTGCTTAGAGCTTTGGCTATGGATTAACACTATGGTGGTGAACCAGTTTTAGACATCGAGTTACTTGCACAGTAATACTAACACACATACCTCACAATAGTTATTAAGTTAGGAGATAGATCAAAACAGAAGCAGTAGCAAACATTTAAGGGGATATTTCAGGATAAATACAACACTATCATTAAAGAAAAATTCCAAGAGGAGAACCCAAAATTCATGATTAACTAAAGAACTTAAGAGAAATATCAAATTTAAGGAAATGGGGGGGTAGTGGTAATGTCACTGGACGAGCATCCAGAATCTTAAACAAATATTCAAAGATGGCTGGTTGTGAAATGTGAATTCAATTAAAATCTGGATTTAAAAAAAGCTTGTCTAATGGAGATCATATAATCACTGTCGATTGTTAGAACGAAACATCTGGTTCATTAATGTTTTTTAGGGAAGAAAATTTGCCATCTGGAATACATGCGACTCCAGATCCACAGAAATGTGGATGGCTCAACTGCCATCTGGGAAATTACAGATGGGTGCTCAAAGCTCGATTAGCCAGTGACACCCACATCCCATGAACAAATTGGGAAAAAATGCTAGATTTTATTACATTAAGAATATAAAAATAAGGATGCTATGTTTCAACTTTACAGGGCATGGTCTTGAATTCAGTATAAAGTTTTGGTTGCTAATTAAAGAAGAATGTAAATATATTGGAAGTGATTCAGAGAAAGTTTACTGGATTCATATATGGAATGAGTAGTTTGTCTTACAAGACTAGATAGGCTCAGCTTGGTTGCGCACAAGTGCGGAACAGCAAGGGATGGTTCGAATGAAGTTTAAAAGATCCTGAACGGTCTTGACATAGTGGATGTGGAAAAGATTTTTGTGGGTGAATGCAGAAAAGATACCCTTTTAGGAAGGGGAGGGGAGGAGAACTTTCTTCCAGTGGGTTGTGCCACTTTGGAACACTCCACCTCAAAGGCAGCCCATGGTGCTGGAGTTGGTGGAGGGATCATTTAATATTTTTGAGGTGAGGTTAGATAGATCCTTAGGAGGTAACAAAGTAAGATGTCATCAGGAACAGATGTGAATGAGAAATATATGACACAAATAGGTCAGCCATGTTCTTACTGAATGGCAGAGCAGATTTGAAGAACTGAATGGCCTACATCTGCTATTAATACATATTTTCATTGTTAGGTAGAAAGTTCTTCACTTGCTGTAGAACTCCCAGCCTCTGATCTACTCTGTATCCCCAATATGTATGGAGTTGGCTCAAATAATTTCTGGTCGATGGTGACAAACCCACCCAGAATGTCAACGGTAAGGAATTTGTGAATAGCAATGAAGGGAAGGTGATCATTTCCTGAAATGGCGAGTTTTGAGATTTGTAGCTTGGGTTGAGGTTCTGGATGTAGGTTTGCTTGCTGAGCTGGAAGGTTCATTTTCAGATGTTTCGTCACCATATTAGGTAACATCATCAGTGAACCTCCGGATGAAGCACTGGTGGCATGGCCTGCTTTCTACTTGTGTGTTTAGGTTTCCTTGGTTGGTGATGCCATTTCCTGTGGTGATGTCATTTCCGGTTCCGGGGGTGGTAAATGTGATCCAAGTCAATGTGTTTGTTGATAGAGTCCCAGTTGGAATGCCATGCTTCTAGGAATTCTCGCGTGTGTCTCTGTTCGGCTTGTCCCAGGATGGATGTATTGACCCAGTCGAAGTGGTGTCCTTCCTCATCCGTATGGGAGGATACTAGTGTGAGAGAGTCATGTCTTTTTATGAATAGTTGATGTTCATGTATCCTGATGGCTAGTTTTCTGCTGTGGAAAATTACATCACCACAGGAAATGACATCAACCACCTAAGGAAACCTAAACACAAATAGAAAGCGGGCCATGCCAGTGCTTCATCTGGAGCCTGACTGATGATGTTACCTAGTATGGTGACGAAATGTCTGAAAACGAACCTTCCAGCTCAGCTAGCAAACTCATATCCATTTCCTGAGATGTTTGTGACATGTACAGTACTTGTCACTTATCAGTCCAGGCCTGAATGTTGTCCATATCTTGTTGCATGCTGGATCAGAATTCTTGATAAACAGTGCTTAAAAAGATGTATGCTTCCCTTTTACAGCTTAATTTCATATGTTAATAAAACTTTGCGTTTGAATTCCTACTGAATCTCACCAATCTCTCCCTCTATTCCAGGTTTAGGAATGGTTATGGAAGTTCGTGTTTCATTCTCCAGTCTTCGCTTGGTATCCCCTTTCTTCCCAATTATGTATCTGTGGAAAAAGTAAAATGATGATTTTAAAACCACAAAAAAATGACTGCTCTGACTTCTGGCAAGAATGAATCTTCCATAACGTTTTGCCAGATCTAATATTGAAGCATCAATCCCCAGAAAGGTCAAATGTCTATATTTCACCATTCAGGGAGTGACATGTGTTGTCATATCTCACTGGGGTATCAAGTCCTGTTATTCCTGGAGCCATCACAAAAGTTAAAGATTTTATAAAAGTATGCAAAATTCCACAATTTACTTGTCCATTTAGATCCAGGTTGACAGAAAATGCAGTCCAGATATTTGTAACTAGATTGCTGCTTGTTACAAATAAATAGATTCTAGCTACAAGTTAATAATTATGAACTGTCAACACATAACTCCACTTGTCAAAACCCTTATAAACTTCCTGTTGCACACATACAGATAGACTAAAAAAAATCATGCATGCTATAACTGAGAGAAAGACTGGGTAGGCAGTTCAATGGGGCCTAACTAGAGCTTTATAAAGTCTCAGAAGCACGTTGCTGCTTTTATATTCCAACCCTCTTGAGGTAAATGACAATATTGCATTTGCCTTCTAATCACGGACTCAACCTACAAGTTAACCTTTAGAGAATCCTGGACTAGCACTCCCAGATCCCTTTTTACTTTGGCTTTATGAATTTTCTCACTGTTTAGAAAATAGTCCATGCCTGTATTCTTTTTTCCAAAGTGCAAGATCTCACATTTGCTCACATTGAATTTCATCAGCCATTTCCTGGATAATTCTCTGAAACTATCTAAACCTTTCTGCAGCCTCCCCACCTCCTCAGTACCAGCTGCTTGTCCACCTAACTTTGTATCATTGGCAAACTTCACCATAATGCTTCCAGTCCCTTCATACAGATCATTAATATATAAAGTGAACAGCTGAACCCTACGAGACACCACTTGTCACCGGCTACCATTCCAAAAAAGAACCTTTTATCCCAACTCTCGGCCTTTTCTTGGACAGCCAATCCTCAATCCATGCCAGTAGCTCACCTCGAACACCATGGGCCCTCACCTTACTCAGCAGCCTCCGTGAGGCACCTTACCAAAGACCTTTTGGAAATCTAGATAGATAACATCTACTGGGTTTCCTCGTCTAACCTACTTGTTATCTCTTTAAAGAATTCTAACAGGTTTGTCAGGCACGACCTCCCCTCACTAAATCCAGGCTGACTTGTTCTGATCTGACCCTGCACTTTCAAGAATTTAGAAATCTCATCCTTAACGACGGATTCTAGAATTTTACCAACAGCTGAGGTTAGGCTAATCGGCCTATAATTTTCCATCTTTTGTCTTGATCCTTTCTTGAACCAGAAGGTTACAACAGCGATTTTCCAATCATCTGGGAATTTCCCTGACTCCAGTGATTTTTGAAAGATCACAGTCAGTGCCTCCACTATTTCCTCAGCCACCACCCTCAGAACTCTAGAATGGAGTCCATTAGGGCCAGGAGATTTATCTATTTTTAGACCTTTTAGCTTTTCTCGCACTTTCTCTTTTGTAATGGCTAACATACTCAACTCTGCCCCCTGATTATCCTTAATTGTTGGGATATTACTCCTATCTTCCACTCTGAAGACTGATGCAAAGTACTTACTAAATTCTTCAGCTATTTCCTTATCTCCTTCCTAGCCTTCCTGCATCAATTTGGAGCGGCCCATTGTCTACTTTTGCCTCTTGTTTGTTTCTTATGTATTGAAAGGAACTTCTACTATCATTTCTAAATTTACGGGTTAGCCTACTTTCATATTTGATCCTCTCCTTCCTTATTTCTCTCTTTGTTATCCTCTGTTTGTTTCTGTAGTCTTCCCAATCTTCTGATATCCCAGTGCACTTGGCCACTTTATAGGCTCTCTCTTTATCTTTGATACATTTCCTGACTTCCTTTGTCAGCCATGACTGTCTAATCCATCTCCCGGATAACATTTCTTTTACTTGGGATGAACCTCTGTACTGTGTCCTCAGTTACACCCAGTAACTCCTGCCATTGTTGCTCTACTGTCTTCCACTCTACGCCCTGCTTCCAGTCAATTTTTGTCAGTTCCTCTCTCGTGCCCCTGTAATTACCTTTATTTAACTGTAAGACCATTACATCAGAATTTGTTTTCTCTCTTTCAAACTGCAGACTGAACTCTACCATATTATGATCACTTAAGTATTCCCTTGTTTTAAGATCCTTTATAAAGTCTGGCTCATTACACAGTACTAAGTCCAGAATAGCCTGCCCCTTTGTGGGCTCCATCACAAGCTGTTCCAAAATGCTATCCTGTAAATATTCCATGAATTCCCTTTCAATGGATCCACCTACATTATTCACCTTAGTCCAAATGCATATTGAAGTCCCCCATGATCACCGTGACCTTGCCCTCTTGACATGCCCTATCTACTTCCTGGTACACCTTGTGCCCCTGGTCCTGACCACTGCAGGGAGGTCTGTACATAACTCCCTTTTTTTTTGCCTTTGTGGTTCCACAACTTCATCCACACAGACTCCACATCATCTGACCTATGTCATTCAGTGCCATAGATTTAATTTCATTCTTAACTAACAAGACACCCCTGCCCCCTGTGCCCACCTCCTTGTCTTTTCGATGAGTTGTAAAGCCTTGGATGTTTAACTGTCAGTCCTGAAACCCCTGTAACCACGTCTCTGTGATGCCTACCATATCATAATCAGCAGATTTGTGATTCAGTAAAGCGCCTTAATGCTAATTTTCTTATCATGATTTCCAGCATCGCAAGTAATATATCCTAAGTTACCTTCTTTTTTGCTTCGTTCCTCATCTGCCTTGAACTTAAACCTTGCACACATGCTAACCTGCTGCCTATCTTTCTACCTGATTCCATACTCCCTGTCGTTTTCCCTTTCCTCCAACTCAAGTTTAAAGTCCTAGTGACCGCCCTATTTATCGTTTTCGCTAGAACACTGGTTCCAGATCGGTTCAGGTGGAGACCGTCCCTTTGGTACAGATCCCCCAGGTTACAAAACTGATGCCAACGTCCTATGACATGAAGCCGCTCAACTCAAAAAACCTTGAACAAGTCACCTCGCCAACTCTCTCTGTTCGAAAGGATGCAGTGCAACCTCTCATCCCTGATAATATCCAGCTAGATTTCCTCTGTTCCCTTTCCAAAGATCTTTACATCTTGCCTGATGGGTGGTGCTCAGAATTGTACACAATATTTCACCAGTGGCTGAACCAGTGAAACATATGATTTCTAGCACAATAGCTTTATAATCAATAACTTCATCCTTCTTCCTAACTCCTCTTCTGTTCCAATCCTATCACCACCACCCACCCCACCAAGTTCCATTCAGCCCATGAAAAATCTTGGGGGATTTGATACATTGAAAAGGGTTTACAAAGTGAAGGTAGGAGCTGGATGTTGCATTATACACAGCCACCTAGTGGCAACACAGAAAAACAAACCAAACTGACTACTACTTGCTGCCAAGAATAGTTTCACTGCTCATACACAGGATTAGCGCCAAAATCTTTTCCAGTTCAGTTAAAAATTAATTACCAACATTCACAAATTTAGAATAGAATCCAGTAATGGCCAATCAGGTTCCTGAGAAGAGTAAACAATATTTGGCTTAGATTTGGGCATGGACTTTCAGTATTACATAATCCCCAAGTGTGATAGAGAACAAGGAAAATTTTGCATTCACACAACGCCTTCTCACACCATGAGTATCAAAGTGTCATTGTCAGCTGTCCCTCAGTTTTGAGGAGGATAAGATCCTGGCTCCCTGAGTCTTCGTGTGACTGAAGAGGCCAGTCCTTGACCTACAGCTCTTTGGGGGCATAGGATAAGACTTCTTACAGGCTGGTGGAATCCACAGTGCGGGACTCGCTTCCTCTTATTTACTTCTCTGCCTCGTCATTATAGATTTTGGACTCAAACCATGATGCAGCTTGATGGTCAGCTTGAAGTATTGGTCACGAATTCCTCCCGTTCCTTAATGGCAATGCTCCTGCATCTGAGCTACAGGGGGAGGCTGAACAGGCTGGGGTTGTTTTCCCTGGAGTGTCGGAGGCTAAAGGGTGACCTTATAGAGGTTTACAAAATTATGAGGGGCATGGATAGGATAAATAGACAAAGTCTTTTCCCTGGGGTCAGGGAGTCCAGAACTAGAGGGCATAGGTTTAGGGTAAGAGGGGAAAGATATAAAAGAGACCTAAGGGGCAACTTTTTCACGCAGAGGGTGGTACGTGATTGGAATGAGCTGCCAGAGAAAGTGGTGGAGGCTGGTACAATTGCAACATTTAAGAGGCATTTGGATGGGTATATGAATAGGAAGGGTTTGGAGGGATATGGGCCGGGTGCTGGCAGGTGGGACTAGATTGGGTTGGGATATCTGGTCTGCATGGACGGGTTGGACTGAAGGGTCTGTTTCCATGCTGTACATCTCTATGACTCTATTTCATGGAGAGCTTCTGTGCCTCCCTGAAAACACTACAAATAGAAAATTGAGAAAACAGGTCCTGACCAGTCAACTGTTTTCCAACATCCCACTAAAGCAACATGGCTGATTTTGCAGGAGGTTTGTTTCAAAGATAATATAAAAGCAGACCACATAAAAATGAATTTCTTGGAAGGTCAGTGGCACATTGGTGTATTTAGCTGCACAGTTATTTTGCATGGAACATGAACAACTAATTAACCTGCTTTTGGTGGTGCTGTTGGACTCAGGAATGTTGGCGGGGATACTGGATCTTTCCGGTCCCTCTGTGATCAGGTCAAATGGAAAAGGGCCAGTGTTCAGTTTCAAACAAACAAACGCACCTGCAAATCTCAAATAGTGTCAACTCACTTGTATAGAGCACTAGGCACAGCCATGGAGCATCGATAGCCCCGATCTGTCTGCTCTATAAGTACAGAATCACAAGGCTCATCCATACAGTCTATAACTCCTGCAAAACAAAAAACAGGAAAATCACTTAAAACATCTCAGAGCTCCAATCTATGTTGAAGCACTGACATAAATATTATGTAAGAAACGGTGAGATATTGATATTCCATCTCTGCTATAATAGGAAATTCTAGAGCTTACTTCAGTCTGAGAGAACATGAGCAGTCTAAAAACTATAGGGTCTCCTCAAGCAAAATTTACAAGTAAGCAGGAATGTGAGCAACCATATCAGCTTGATCTTGTTGAACTGCAGAGTGGGCTAAAGGGGCTTCTATTTCATATGTTCCTCAGAGATCACTGGAGGCACGTTTGTTAAATACTTTTAAGGCAGTAGCAGATAGATTCTTGACTAATAAGGGAGCCAATGGTCAGCAGGAGTAGTTGGGAAGTGGATTTGAGGCTACAATCTTACTGTATGGCAGGAGGAACTGAATGGCCTACTCCCACTCCAAATTCTTGTATTTGTATTCAGCAGTCGGGCAAGAATTGAAAAGTGGTACAGAACACTGCAGGTAAAATGCATAAAAATGGAATTGATTTTACCTCATCACACTGTTGTTCTATTTAAGAGCTTAATTGTGAAATGTAATGAAAGAAGAAAATAATTTTCCTATTACTGTCACAGCCAGGTCTGTATTTTCCTGGCGAGGAATTATTGGAAATTTTTTTTTTGCTTGGCTCCACCAGTTTTCAGCTTGTTGAAGTCACTGGCAAAGAAGAAACTTTAATTATTTTTCATCTTAGGTTTTAATTACTGCAATTGAGTCTCTAACATGGTGCAAACCTTTGCATTGAAGAGCCTTAGGTAACATTGTGCAATGAACTAATTTTGAATGTCATTCTGGGGACTACTGAACGCCTATGCAGGAGGCAGCATTTGCACAGCAGGCTGAGAGTCTGTGCTCAGCTGCCATCTCTAGGCTGGCTGGCCAAATTAGTGAGATTGCTGTTTTATGGATGTGATGCAGGAGATGACAGGACAGTCCAAACAGCTCTGTGGAAGTGTAAAACATCACACATGCAGCTCCTGACACTGCACAAAAAAAGGTTTCAATCTGGGCTCTGCAAGAGGATCACAGCCACCAGGAGGTCATCAGAATTCTAGTTGACTGTAGGAAGGCATAATGTCATTGGAATTGGCTCAAGAATTCTCTAGTATTTTTTGTACTTGCAGGTTTTCCAGCATATTAAATTGAGACAGTGCTGAATTGGTAATGACACTGGAGTATATATCCAGAACTCAAGGTTAATGTTCTGAGGACATACCAGACGATTGAAGTTGAATTTAATTAAATGTGGAATTAAAAGCCAGTCAAATGGTGACCACGTAACCGCTATTCATTGTTGTTACATCCCATTTGGTTCACTCATGTCCTTAGGGAAAGAAATTGACCATCTAAAGATGTGCAGGTCAGGTGAATTGGCCATGCTAAATTGTCCACAGTGTTAGGTGCATTAGTCAGAGGGAAATGGGTCTGGGTGGGTTACTCTTTGGAGGGTCGGCGTGGACTGGTTGGGCCAAAGGGCCTGTTTCCACACTGTAGGGAATCTAATCTAATTCTCATCAGGTCTACATGTGACTCCAGATGATGACTTTCTAGAATTCCCTGCCTAAGGGCATTATGGATCTACCTACAGCACATGGACTGCAGCGGGTCAAGAAGGCAGCTCACCCCCACCTTCTCAAGGGACAACAAATGCTGGCCAGTCAGTGATGCCTGTGTACTATGAATGAATTTTTTTAAAGGTCTGACTGACTCTTAACTGTCAACTGGACAATTTGGAATGGGTAATAATCGCTGGCCTAGCCAGCAATGCTCATGTACCATGAATATTATTTGAAAATTAATTGCCTTTCAAAGGTTAGGACACTGGGTCCTTAGGAGTGCACTATTTGAAAGCATCCCCAGAGTACGGCAGCATTTACAGGGAGTCCAAGGGACGGGTCAGTATTTGTTAGGTGTTTGCAGGAAAATGCAGCTATTTACAGGGAGTCCCCAGGAGTGCACCAGTACAATATTTGCAATTGGCACTCAACACCGAAATATGCAAACTCCTAATATAAATAAGGAAAAGCATGACAGGTAGCGGTGAATCACAGAAACGGAAATCATCATATTAATACTGAGACTCAGCCTTTCAATGGTGGAGAAGCTTCCTGAAACAATTATTCAGGATAAAGTAAATATTCACGGGAAAAAATTCAGGAGCTTCAGAGAAAAGTTTGAAAGGAAAATCAGGTCTGACTGATTTGCTGAAGGTTTTCAAGACACAGCAGAGAGACAAGGCTGTTGTCATGGGGTACATGGACTTCCAAAAGACTTCTAACACAGTACCACACAAAGACTTGTACACAAAACAATAGGGAATGGATTAAATAGCCATGTGGACACACAACTGGCTGAGTGATAGCAAACAGAGAGCAATGGTTAACAGATCTTTTTGCAGGCTGAAAGGAGGTTTATAATGGAGTTCACCCAGGGTTGGAAGTGGGACTCTTGCTTTTCTCAGTGCACATAAATGATCTGGATTTGGATATAGTAGGAAGTTTGCAGATGACACAAAAACAATGGGAAGATAATATACTGACAGGGAAATTTGCTAGAGCTGCTCGGGAGGATTTAAACTAGTAAAAGGTGGGGGGGGGGGGGATTGGTGGGTGGGGCCCAGGGAGATAGTGAGGGAAGAGATCAATCTGAGACTGGTACAGTTGAGATCAGAAGTCAGGGCAGGCAGGGACAAGGTAGGACTAATAAATTAAACTGCATTTATTTCGATGCAAGGGGCCTAACAGGGAAGGCAGATGAGCTCAGGGGCATGGTTAAGAACATGGGACTGGGATATCATAGCAATTACAGAAACATGGCTCAGGGATGGGCAGGACTGGCAGCTTAATGTTCCAGGATACAAATGCCACAGGAAGGATAGAAAGGGAGGCAAGAGAGGAAGGGGTGTGGCATTTTTGATAAGGGATAGCATTACAGCTGTGCTGAGTGAGGATATTCCCAGAAACACATCCAGGGAAGTTATTTGGGTGGAACTGAGAAATAAGAAAGGGATGATCACCTTATTGGGATTGTATTATAGACCCCCTAATAGTCAGAGGGAAATTGAGAAACAAACTTGTAAGGAGATCTCAGTTATCTGTAAGAATAATAGGTAGTTATGGTAGGGGATTTTAACTTTCCAAACATAGACTGGGACTGCCATAGTGTTAAGGGTTTAAATGGAGAGGAATTTCTTAAGTTTGTACAAGACAATTTTCTGATTCAGTAAGTGGATGTACCTACAAGAGAAGGTGCAAAACTTGATCTACTCTTGGGAAATAAGGCAGAGCAGGTGACTGAGGTGTCAGTGGGGGAGCACTTTGGGGCCAGCTATCATAATTCTATTCGTTTTAAAATAGTGATGGAAAAGGATAGACCAGATCTAACAGTTGAAGTTCTAAATTGGAGGAAGACTAGTTATGACAGTCATAGAGTCATAGAGATGTACAGCATGGAAACAGACACTTCGGCCCTCCCATCTATGCCGACCAGATATCCTAACCCAATCTAGTCCCACCTGCCAGCACCCAGCCCATATCCCTCCAAACCCTTCCTATTCATATACCCATCCAAATGCCTTTTAAATGTTGCAATTGTACCAGCCTCCACCACATCCTCTGGCAGCTCATTCCATACACATACCACCCTCTGTGTGTAAACGTTGCCCCTTAGGTCTCTTTTATATCTTTCCCTCTCACCCTATAAGGTCACCCCTCAGCCTCCGACGCTCCAGGGAAAACAGTCCCAGCCTGTTCAGCCTCTCCCTATAGCTCAGATCCTCCAACCCTGGCAACATCCTTGTAAATCTTTTCTGAACCCTTTCAAGTTTCACAACATCTTTTCGATAGGAAAGAGACCAGAATTGCACGCGACATTCCGACAGTGGCCCAGCATTGCATGTTTGTGTTTCAGTGAAAGACCATCTCATTAAAAACAAAAAAAAATTATCAATCAAACCAAATTTTAGTGTGGGATCTTACTTGACCAGTGATTACATTAGTTACCATTCCTTTAAAAGGAGCAAGATGAAAGGAAAGCAAAAGAGAAATGGACCTTCAAAGAGAGAGATTGTCAGGCATTCTCTATTTGACCAATATTCAGTCCCATGATTGCTACAGGGGAGAACACGGCCATTTGGTCCATCATGTCCACATCTGTTCTCTAAGTATTTTAACTGAGTATACTTAGTGCCTCTGTCCTGTCTTCTACCCTTAAAGCTGTTTCTATTTAAAACATCTTCTCATGCCCTCTTGAAAGCCCAGACTGAACATGCCTCAGCACACTTCCAGGCAGTGCATTCCATGCCCAAACTACTCACTGTCTGGAAAAGATTTCTCTCACATAGAGATGTACAGCATGGAAACAGACCCTTCGGTTCATCCCATCCATGCTGACCAGATATCCCAACCCAACGTAGTGCCACCTGCCAGCACCCGGCCCATATCCCTCCAAACCCTTCCTATTCATATACCCATCCAAATGCCTTTTAAATGTTGCAATTGTACCAGCCTCCACCACTTCCTCTGGCAATTCATTCCATACACGTACCACACTCTGCGTGAAAACTTGCCCCTTAGGTCTCTTTTATATCTTTCCCCTAAACCTATGCCCTCCAGTTCTGGACTCCCCGACCCCAGGGAAAAGACTTTGCCTATTTACCCTATCCATGCCCTTCATAATTTTGTAAACTTCTATAAGATCACCCCTCAGCCTCCGACACTCCAGGGAAAACAGCCCCAGCCTGTTCAGCCTCTCCCTATAGCTCAAATCCTCCAACCCTGGCAACATCCTTGTAAATCTTTTCTGAACCTTTTCAAGTTTCACAACATCTTTCCAATAGGAAGGAGACCAGAATTGCACGCAGTATTCCAACAGTGGCCTAACCAATATCCTGTACAATCGCAACATGACCTCCCAATTCCTGTACTCAATACTCTGACCAATAAAGGAAAGCATACTAAATGCCTTTTTCACTATCCTATCTACCTGTGACTCCACTTTCAAGGAGCTGTTAACCTGCACTCAAAGGTCTCTTTGTTCAGCAACACTCCCTAGGACCTTACCATTAAGTGTATAAGTCCTGCTAAGATTTGCTTTCCCAAAATGCAGCACCTCACATTTATCTGAATTAAACTCCATCTGCCACTTCTCAGCCCAATGGCCCATCTGGTCAAGATCCTGTTGTAATCTGAGGTAACCCTCTTCGCTGTCCACTACATCTCCAATTTTGGTGTCATCTGCAAACTTACTAACTGTACCTCTATGCTCGCATCCGAATCATTTATGTAAATGACAAAAAGTAGAGAACCCAGCACTGATCCTTGTGGCACTCCACTGGTCACAGGCCTCCAGTTTGAAAAACATCTCTCCACCACCACCCTCTGTCTTCTGCCTTTGAGCCAGTTCTGTGTCCAAATGGCTAGTTCTCCCTATATTCCATGAGATCTAACCTTGCCAATCAGTCTCCCATGGGGAATCTTGTCGAACGCCTTACTGAAGTCAATATAGATCACATCTATTGCTCTGTCCTCTTCAATCTTCTTTGTTACTTCTTCAAAAAACTCAATCAAGTTTGTGAGACATGATTTCCCATGCACGAAGCCATGTTGACTTTCCCTAATCAGTCCTTGCCTTTCCAAACACATGTACATCCTGTCCCTCAGGATTCCCTCCAACAACTTGCGTCAGGCTCACCGGTCTATAGTTCCCTGGCTAGTCCTTACTATCTTTCTTAAATAATGGTACTACGTTAGCCAACCTCCAGTCTTGTGGCACCTCACCTGTGACTATCGATGATGCAAATATCTCAGCAAGGTGCCCAGCAATCACCTCCCTCGCTTCCCACAGAGTTCTAGGGTATATCTGATCAGGTCTTGGGGATTTATCCACCTTTATGCGTTTCAAGACATTCAGCACTTCCTCCTCTGTAATATGGACATTTTTCAAGATGTCACCATCCATTTCCCTACATTGTATATCTTTCATGTGCCCCTTCACAGTAAATACTGATGCAAAATATTCCTTTAGTATCTCCCCCATCTCCTGCGGTTCTACACAAAGGCTGCCTTGCTGATCTTTGAGGGGCCCTATTTGCTCCCTAGTTACCCTTTTGTTCTTAATGTATTTGTAAAAACTCTTTGGATTCTCCTTAGCCCTATTTCCAAAGCTATCTCATATCCCCGTTTTGCCCTCCTGATTTCCTCCTTAAATATACTCCTACTGCCGTTACACTCTTCTAAGGATTCACTCGATCTATCCTGTCTATACCTGACATATGCTTCCTTCTTTTTCTTAACCAAACCCTCAATTTGTCTAGTCATCCAGCATTCCCTACATCTTCCAGCCTTTCCTTTCACCATAACAGAATATACTGTCTCTGGACTCTTGCTATCTCATTTCTGAAGGCTTCCCATTTTCCAGCCGTCCCTTTACCTGCGAACATCTGCCTCCAATCAGCTTTTGAAAGTTCTTCCCTAATACCTTATAGAGGTTTACAAAATTATGAGGAGCATGGGTAGGGTAAATAGGCAAAGTCTTTTCCCTGGGGTCGGGGAGTCCAGAACTAGAGGGCATAGGTTTAGGGTGAGAGGGGAAAGATATAAAAGAGACCTAAGGGGCAACATTTTCACGCAGAGGGTGGTACGTGTATGGAATGAGTTGCCAGAGGAAGTGGTGGAGGCTGGTACAATTGCAACATTTAAGAGACATTTGGATGTGTATATGAATAGGAAGGCTTGGGAGGGATATGGGCCGGGTGCTGGCAGGTGGGACTAGATTGGGTTGGGATATCTGGTCGGCATGGACGGGTTGGACTGAAGGGTCTGTTTCCATGCTGTACATCTCTATGACTCGAAAACAGAAGTTTAGAGAACAAAAAAAAGCAAAATCAAATAAAACCAAACTATTTACATAGAACACACATTTAAAGATTCAAAACACAGTAAAAATAATATCCCATTAATCCCAAAAGCATTCCAATACAGTACTCCTACACCAGAAAGAATGCTCTTCTCTATCCCAAATAGGAATTGATTTAAATGTGGCTTCAATTCCTGGGTGAAGGAATCTGGTAGCTTCTTCTTTAATTTGTCATATAACGGAAGATTAAACCTTCTCAGCTTCAAATAACTCTTTCAGGGTTCTCACAAACATTTCTGGCCTGGAACCTTTATAAAACTCCAGATACAAAAGTAACTTATTTTCAACATTTCTAAACTATCTTCTCCCTTTCTCAAAAGAAATTTTGCTACACATCCAGTTTCAGCTAAGAACCCTGCAGAAATGCCCAAATTAAGTCTAAATAGTTGTTTTTCCAAACTATGAGTGTTTCCCTTTAGTCCGAAAAAATCCAGAATCTTCTATCTGAAAGCATAATGCAATACTCAATCTTGTTTGCTCATAAACTCTAGGAGAAGGTGAGGACTGCAGATGCTGGAGATCAGAGCTGAAAATGTGTTGCTGGAAAAGCGCAGGTCAGGCAGCATCCAAGGAGCAGGAGAATCGACGTTTCAGGCATGAGCCCTAAGATTCTCCTGCTCCTTGGATGCTGCCTGACCTGCTGCGCTTTTCCAGCAACACATTTTCTGCCCATAAACTCTGCCAATATATTAAATTCCCATACTTTCCAAAATGACCTTTTTAAAACTATTTTTAAAAGAAATCAAAATGAGAACTGAAAGACCTGTGGATGCTGTGAATCAGAAACAAAAACAGAAATTGCTGGAAAAGCTCAAGCAGGCCTGGCAGCATCGGTGGACAGAAATCAGAGAAAACGTTTCAGGTCGAGTGAGGAATTCTGAGGGAAGGTCACTCAACCCGAAACGTGAACTTTTTTTCCCCCACCACAGATATTGCCAGATGTGCTGAGCTATTCCAGCAATTTCTAGCAATCCCTTAAAATACATAAAATTATGTGCTATAATTCAAATTTTAAAATCTAAACTTGAAATAAACTGTATTAAAATACAAATAAATCACAGACCCTATGTTACAGTATAAACTAACATATCATGGCACTTTTCCATGCAAGTTGCTCAATGTAGCTAATGTAAGGCAATAGAAAATAAAACAACGAAGTAACAGTGCCAGATTATTTGCCAATCAAGATCAAACTACATCTTCAGATCACACTGCCTCACAAGCTCTGAAACACTCAGATAAGGTTGGATTCTTGACCCTGGAAGAAGCTGTCTCAAAAAGGACAAGACACATTCAATATACTGAGAGGGACTGGATTTGTCTCAGACTGCGACAAAGCTATTAAGTGCAACAACAGAATGATGAGGTAAAATCAACTTACGTTTTACACATACAGAGTGATCTAAGTCTTTGTTCCCTTCTCACTAGATTATCACAACAGGAGTCATCACTCAGAAAGATTCGAAGTCTGCTAGTCTTTTCTCCCATTTTGTTTCCTAGAGTTGGGCCACAGACTTCTGGATGGTCCAAGCTTATGGTGCAACGTATTGCAGTGTATGCCATTGTCTTCTGTAGGATGAACAACCGGGCGACCGTCAATGTTCTTACTGCATGTCATCGAGCGTACTGGAAGGATTTACGTGTTGATAATCAGCCTGGTTGACCATGTTACAAACCTTTGTTGGTCAATGTGTCCTGGCAAGGGCTTTGAACTACAGCTCATAGCCAGACGTAGGGACTTTATCACTGCACCACAAAACCTCCTCAGATTCGGAGTATGGGTCAGGTAGGGTTAAGGTTTAATAGAAACCTGAGGAGTTATTTCTTTACACAGATGGCGATCAAGAGCAGAAACAGTTGGCCAAGCAAAGTAGCTAAATTCACAATATTAGTCCTACGTAAAATAACAAACATTATTTTAAAAAAAAACAAACATTGCAACTGAAGGTAGGAAATGAACTTTAACGAAAATATAAAGTGATTTCCAGGCATCATTTGTCTCAATTATCAATATATAAACAAGACTATAGCAGGGCTTGATATTAGTTTAACTTTTTAGAAGTAAAAATACTAGTTCTGTTTTCAGATAGTGCTTACAGGTGGAGCTGTTACACATACCGGAATAAGTAAAGTCGTCCTCTTCCTCATTCTGGTACACCTGCTCTTTGACATGGTTTTTGCGGTAAATTCGTCCATCAATATTGATCAGTGTTGGCCGAAGAACTTCCATTTCATCCAGTCTTCACCATAAAGGTCACCCAACAATGGATAAAGCACAAGATGAGCTTTGCTGATCAATAAAATGAAGCTCAATACATTGTAGATTCATGAAAAGCTATGAAACCCTCAAATGTGCTGCCAACCATCGGTAATAAGCAACATAATCAATTGATAAGAATTTTACAGAACTGATGAAAGCTATTGAACCCATTACTCTTGTGCTAGCTCTCTGAAAGAGATGGCCAATTAGACATTTTCTTGTCTTTCCTCGATGCACTTTTTTGATTTTTGTAGTAAGCCACTTCCCTGTTAAAAAGTTGTTGTGGATTCTGATTCCAACATGGTTGTTGGTCGGGAACTTAAAGTCCTGATGCAAAATGCAAAAATATCTTCTAACCTCCTCATTTGATATTCGAGTTCTCACTAATTGTTTTCTCATCATTCGGAGATTAGATTCTCTACAGTGTGAAAACTGGCCCTTTGGCTCAACAAGTGAACACCGACCCTCCGAGGACCCATTTCCCTCTGACTAATGCACCTAACCCTGTGGGTAATTTAGCATGGCCAATTCACCTGACCTGCACATCTTTGTACTGTGGAAGGAAACTGGATCACCCAGAGGAAATCCATGCAGACACGGGGATAATGTGCAAACTCCACACATACAGTCACCAAAGGCTAGAATCGAACCTGGGACCTTGGTGCTATGATCCAGCAGTGCTAACCACTGAGCCACCGTGCCGCCCTCAAAAAGTGAGGACTTTTTAGAGGATGCAGAGAAAGTGATGACTCTGACTGGTGATCAGAATCAAAAAGTGAGGCACTGGAAAAAGCACAGCAGGTCAGGCAGCATCCAAGGAGCAGGAGAGTCTATATTTCAGCCATATGAAGGGTTTATGCCCAAACTTTTCGACTCTCATCATTCGGAGGAAACCCTTTGCGATTCAGAGTAAAAACTGTCAAATACATGCATCAGAATATTTTGCAAAGGTCACCCATGATTTAATTAACTCTAGACTTGACTGACCCAAAACATTTCTGGCTCACCTCCAAAAACACAAGGTCACTTAAAACTCTACTGCACTACCTAACTTGAGGAGAAAGTGAGGTCTGCAGATGCTGGAGATCAAAGTTGAAACTTTATTGCTGGAACAGCACAGCAGGTCAGGCAGCATCCAGGGAACAGGAGATTCGACGTTTCGGGCACAGGCCCTTCTTCCTGAAACGTCGAATCTCCTGTTCCCTGGATGCTGCCTGACCTGCTGTGCTGTTCCAGCAGTAAAGTTTCAACAACTACCTAACTTGAACCAAGATCCATTCACCACAATCGCTGAAATTGTTTTGGTACAAGGTCTTGCAAATTCATGAGTCTTTATAACATCCCTCAATAGAATCACTCCACCACAGCTTCACGCTGCTTTGGCCCTGAACTCCCCAAACTGGAGTTAAAGCCGAATTTTGGTTAAATATGTCCCACTCGGTATCTAACTTTGCTGGATGAGATTCCTGCGAAGAGCTTTGGGGAACATCTCAACTCGACAGAGGCGTTATACAGAGGACTGCAGATGCTGGTGATCACTGTCAAAACGTGTGGCGCTGGAAAAGCAGAGCAGGTCAGGCAGCGTCCGAGGAGCAGGAGGATCGACGTTTGGGGCAAAAGCCCTTCATCGGGGTTTATTAGTATATCAGAGGCGCTATACAAACCCCAGTTGTTGTTGTTGTTGTTGTTATTAAAGGTTGCCACATCAAATAAAATTGTTTTTTTTTTATTTCCCCCTCCCCCGGTGGAGGAAGGGAAGAAGGTTGGTTAATGCTTTAACTAAAAGGTATTGTACACACCGAGAGTACTCAGAGTGAAATGAGGAACCGAGCAACCCGGTCCGACACGTTAATCCGTCGCTTCCGGTGACTCGGCCAATCACTTCCGGTGTCCGTCTCCAATTGTTTCCCCCCCCCCTCCTCACGATGGGAAGGGAGGGACAAACCACTCCGATTTTTAATTTAAATTACACATGGAGTAGATTTGATTCGCCTTTTCAAGGCCCAAAGCGTTAAATACCATCGATAATCGTGGTGCACTGCTTCTATTATCAAATTCACATACAAATAAAAATAAAAATTGGCGCTGCGCTCCTTGTTTTTACAACTGGCACCATTCATTTTTATTGTATTATTTGGGTACAAGTTTAATTTAAAATAATGGGTATCCGTACAAAAATAGTGAAAAAATACACGACCCCCCCCCCTCCAATAATAATGAGTTCACCCAACACGTCACCAAGAAACGGATGTCGTGAAGAGCGGTAAAATGTGACCTCCCGCCGTAAACTGTGCCGGGGGAAATCGAGGCCGTTTCGGTTTACGGCAGCGTGTCTGTCATGGCCACCTCAGCGGCATCGTCTTCCTCGTCCTCAGCGGCGGGGGGTTTCGGGGGAGTCTCTGAGCTGACTCCTCCGCGGAAAGTGCTTTTCACTTCGCCCAAAGGGGCCGGAGAGCTGCTGGAAGGTGAGGGGCCTCGGCCTCGGCCCCGGCGGCGGCCGCTGGGGGCGCGCGGGATTCCTCTCCCCCCCCTCCCCCCCCCCTC
>NC_057747.1:23560151-23565482 GCF_004010195.1 Chiloscyllium plagiosum | reverse complement strand
CCCTCCCCCCATCACAAGGATGTTGCCAGGGTTGCAGGATTTGAGCTTTGGGAGACGCTGAATAGGCTGGGGCTGTTTTCCCTTGAGCATTGAAGGCTGAGGGGTGACCTCAGAGTTTTACTAAAACATGAGGGGCAAGGATAGGATAAATAGACAAGATCTTTACTTTTGGTTGGCAGAGTCCAAAACTAGAGGGCATAGGTTTAGGGTGAGAGGGGAAAGATATAAAAGGGACTAAGGGGCAATCTTTTTACGCAGAGGGTGGTGAGCGTATGAAATGAGCTGCCAGAGGAAGTGGTGGAGGCTGGTACAATTGCAACATTTAAAAGGCACCTGGATGGGTATATGAATGTGGAGGGTTTAGAGGGATATGGGCCAAGTTCTGGCAAATGGGATTAGGTTAGGTTGGGATATCTGGGCCAGCCTAGACTATTTGGACCGAAGTGTCTTATTCCGTGCTGTACATCTCTGTGACTCTATCATCCTGGATATCCCAGACCACAGCAGAATTCTGTGACCCCAAGATGTTATCCTCAAGTTGAAGGGACTTGACAAAGTGTGTTCGCCCCTCTGCTGTCGGGAATACTTGAACAGAATACAAACCCAATTTACTCAGCCTCTTATTGTAGTACAGTTTCTTAATGTCATCAATCTATTGTATGCTCACACAGCTACCTCCAGTGCATGTGTACTTTTCTGCAAACTCCACCCCTTCAGGAAACATTAGCTCATCCACAACTCTGCAGCTCATAGCTCGAAATAACCAGAAATGATGGAGGTCGATACAATTACAACATTTTAAAGGGCGTCTGGATGGGCACATGTAATGACGAAGGGTTCAGAGGGATATGGGCCAAATACTGGCAAATGGAACTGGTTTAATTTAGGACATTGGTCAGCATGGACGAGTTGCACATGCTGTATGTCTCTATGATTGTGAATTCCTGTTGATCCATCACCTTTGTTCCTCGATGACTGTAATGCATTGTTTTCCAGATACCTCTGTCAAACCCCTTGTGTCCGTGCTTCTCCCTGTGTATAACGTCCTCCAGCTCCTTCTACCCTTTTAAGATTTGTGTTCAGTTGATTTTAACGACATGAGCATGTCTGAGTTTTGATCCACCATTAGAAGCTGTGCCTCCCGTTTCCACAAGCGTAATCTCCCGAACCCCGCTATTGGTCTTCTGTGAACTCGTTCTTTAAAATCTCATCCTTTGTCCAAACTTTTGCTGACACATGCTGAAGGTTTGCACACATTGCATTATCCATATAGCTTCACTGTTGTAAACTACATTTATTAAAGGACAGGGGAAAGAGAAAAATGTATCTATACAGATTTAATACTTTGTTGGGAGAATTTGCTAGCACGCACTTGTTAATAATGAAGTGGACTGTATTTCAAAGCTTCTTTCTCATTTACAGATGCAACGGAGAGATTCTTGTGTGAAGCAGTTTTCAGCTATCAGGTGGCTCACACATTGAGACAGGTCAAACGAGGTAAAAATCATGTCCCATGATGAGGAGGTGATGGCTTGGTTGTAAAGTCAATAGGTTCATAATATAGAACCTCAGGCTAATGTTCTGGGAATGGAGGTTCATATCCCGTCGAGGGATGGTGAAATTTGTTGCAATAACCATCTGGCTCACTAATGAGGGAAGGAAATCTGTCCTTACCCAGTCCCCTGGCCTAGGTGTAACTTGAGACCCATAGCAATGTGGTTGACTGTTGGAATTCGGGATGGGAAATGAATCCTGTCCCAGGCAGTCAAGCCCACATTCCATTAACTTTTTGTAAAAACTGAAGTGGTATTTACAGTCATTCCTCTGTATCCAAGAATGTTCCATTCCTGAGAACCTCCACAAGTAACAACATTCACAAATGTGGAGTTAGTTTAGATTAGATTACAGTGTGGAAACAGGCCCTTCGGCCCAACAAGTCCAAACCGATCCGCCGAAGCGCAAACCACCCATACGCCTACGTTTACCCCTTACCTAACACTACGGACAATTTAGCATAAAGTAGGATAAAAACAGGTTAAAATTGCAGAAATATGTGTATAGCCTGCAGGTGTTGAATTTTATTTTTTGGCGCGGATAAGTGAATTTGTGATTTCACAAATACAGAAGATTTACTATCATCTCAATTCAGAATGGTCTCACCAGCAGTTGAAAGAATGAAAGAAAATACAAATTTATCCTGCAAAAAGTATCTGTGGTATGCCTTTGTCTTTCTTTTAGAACATTGGACAAGGAGCAGGAGTAGGCCATTCGGCCCTTTGAGCCTGCTATGCCATTTAATATAATTTTGTATCTCTTTTTTTAAATAGCTGATTTTTTATTTTTAAATAGTGACTGTCTTGTTTATTGAATTTTATTCCTGATGGAAATGCAAACTTTCAGTATTACTTTACCCATTCTGTCAAATGCCACCAAGTGATTCGTGTGATTGATTAATTTGACACCAGTAAGTCATTTTCAAATACAGCGTGTGCTTTGCCTTAACCAGTATTGAGACAAATGAGTAAGTAACCAGATTCTCATTGAATAGTAACATTGAACATAATTGTTTGATTTCAAAGAAATTATGTACTGCAATCATATAGTTCATATTCCATTGAAAAGCATAACTTGTGTTCAAAGGTTTTTTCAGAGCCATAGATGACTACAGCATGGAAACAGGTCAGACTTTTCCATGTCATCCTGTTTTCACAATTAAGCTAGACCCATTCGCCTGTGTTTAACCCATATTCCTCCATGCCTGTCCCATCCAAGTACCTATCTAAATGTCTGTTCAATGATAAAATTGTACTCGCTTCCACAACTACCACTGACAGTCTGTTCCAGACACTGACCACCCTCTGTATGAAAAATTATCACTCTGGACTCTTTTGTATTTCTCTCCTCTTACCTTAAAACTATGCCCGCTAGACTCCCCTACCACTGGAAAAAGCTGTTGGCTTATCTATACCTCACATGATTTTCTAGACCTCTGTATGGTTACCCCATAGTCTCCTACACTTTATATAACAATCACCCTCCAGGCCAGGTAGAATCCTAATAAACCTATTCTGCAATTTTTATAGCTTATTAATATCCTTTCTATAGTAGGATGAAATTGAAAATGTTTAAGTTATAAATATTCAAAGTCTCCAAGCACCAAACTGTCACTTGAGACAAACTAGCCAGAGGAGCACATCTGGTCTCCTGAAACTAAAGTTAAGCTGAGCCGACCTTTCGGACGATATCTATTTGGGAACCTAAACAAAATAAAGTGAACTAGCAATCAAAGTATTTCTGCCGATCAGAATTACATTCATTCACTCTCTCCACTTAGAGCAACAGTGTTCCCGAATGGAAAAACTGGCCAGTTTGGTCGAGGAGTTAGAGGCGGACGAATGGCGCTACAAACCAATCGAACAGCTACTAGGTTTCACTCCTTCCTCTGGATGAGATGAGAGAGATTGGATTTGTTCCACTAACTTGCCAGATTGTAACTGGGAGATTAAATACAATTATTTTTCTGTGTAAAAATGTGCATGTTTAAATACTGTTTTAAATGTATATAACAGACATGGGGGTTGTGTGTTCAGGGTACTGCTTTGTTACTAAGACTTTTTAAAATGATGTAGGGATCTATGAGCTGAACTGTTAATAAATCGACTTTTATAAATTTTTTGGGCTGGCTGCTAAATTCAAACATTAAGCATTTAGATTGCAAGATGATCTGGTGGTTTAAAGAGCTGGAAAACCGATAGCTCAACTAAATTATTAATGTGTGTTTGGGAGGCTACATGCAGCAGGTAATTCTCTAGCAATGTACTGATCAATGATTTTTGATAAGATTTGCAGCTCAAGTTGATCAGTATGTATGTTAGCTCACTGACTGGAAGATTTGTTTTCAGATTTTTCATCACCATGACTAGGTAACATCATTAGTGACAGTCTCTGGTGAAGTCCTGGTGGTATGTCCAGCCTCTCTCTATTTATAGGTCTTGGTTTCTTAACGTGGGTGATGTCATTTTTGGTTCCTTTTTTCAAAGGAAGATAGATGGGATCTAAATCGGTGTGTTTATTGATGGAGTTCTGGTTAGCATGCCATGCCTAAGGATTCCTGGGTGTCTCTTTGTTTCGCCTGTCCTAGGATGTGCGTGGTGTCCTTCTTTGTCTCTGTAGAAACTAGTGAGAGTGGGTCATGTATCCTGGTGACAAGTTTCCTGCTTGTTTGTCTGATGTGTTTTTTACAGTTCTTGCATGGTATCCTGTAAATTATGTTAGTTTTGCTGGTGGTATCCAGTGGATCCTGGTTAAGTTGCTGGTTAAGTGTGTTGCCAGGTTTGTGGACTACCATGATGCCAAGGGGTCTGAGTAGTCTGGAAGTCCTTTCTGATACGTCTTAGATGTAAGGTAATCTGGCTATAGTCTTGGTTGCGTTGTCTGCTTGTTTGGGTTTGTTTGAGGAATCGGCAGATTGTGTTTATTGGGTACCTGTTTTTCTTGATCCTTCGTTTAGATTTTTTTTTGCTTTTTGTAGTTCTTTGGTGCTGCAGGGTGATGTAGCTAATTGCTTCTGAAGTAAAGATATTTCAATCATCCCAACACCAATGAACGTAGCCGCATTAAGTATTTGGTCTGTGTTTTTCTGTAGATGCTGGTTTGAAGCTCTCCGTTAACTGTATGTTCAACTGTCACATCTAGGAATGGGAGTCTGTGAGGTTCACCTGTTTTTGTGAATTTTATGCCTGGGGCCCACAAACCTACCAACACACTTAAATAGTGACCAATGAAACTAAAGGATCCATTAGATTCTACCAGCAAATCTAATGTTATTTACAAGATAACATGCAAGAACTTTTTTTTAAAAAAAAAACATTACATTGGACAAACGAGCAGAAAACTTGCCACCAGGATACATGAACACCAGCTAGCCTCCAAAAGACACAAGGTAAAAACAAGGGACAGATACGACGTGTCCTTGATATGTATGTACCTGTCAGGCAGGAAAGAGATGGTCGTGTGAGGGAACCTTGGTTGACGAGGGAGGTTGAATATCTTGTAAAGAGGAAGGAGGCTTACATAAGGTTGAGGAAACAAGGTTCAGACAGAGCATTGGAGGGATACAGGATTGCCAGAAGGGAGCTGAAGAAAGGGATTAGGAGAGCTAAGAGAGGGCATGAAAAATCTTTGGCCGATAGGATCAAGGATAACCCCAAGGCATTTTATGCATATGTGAGAAACATGAGAATGACGAGAACGAGGGTAGGTCCGACCAAGGACAGTAGTGGGAGACTGTGTATTGAGTCGGAAGAGATAAGTGAGGTCTTGAATGAGTAC
>NC_057747.1:23545655-23559420 GCF_004010195.1 Chiloscyllium plagiosum | reverse complement strand
GCATGGGATAGAGGGAAATTTGGCCAGTTGGATAGAAAACTGGCTAACCGGTCGAAGTCAGAGAGTGGTGGTAGATGGTAAATATTCAGCCTGGAGCCCAGTTACAAGTGGAGTTCTGCAGGGATCAGTTCTGGGTCCTCTGCTGTTTGTAATTTTTATTAATGACTTGGAAGAGGGAGTCGATGGATGGGTCAGTAAATTTGCAGATGATACGAAGATTGGTGGAGTTGTGGATAGTGAGGAGGGCTGTTGTCAGCTGCAAAGGGACTTTGATATGATGCAGAGCTGGGCTAAGGAGTGGCAGATGGAGTTCAACCCTGCCAAGTGTGAGGTTGTCCATTTTGGAAAGACAAATAAGAATGCAGAATACAGGATTAACGGTAGGGTTCTTAGTAAGGTGGAGGAGCAGAGGGATCTTGGGGTCTATGTTCATAGATCTTTGAAAGTTGTCACTCAGGTGGATAGAGCTTGTAAGAAGGCCTATGGTGTATTAACGTTCATTAGCGGAGGGATTGAATTCAAGAGTCATGAAGGGATGTTACAGCTGTATAGGACTTTGGTTAGGCCACATTTGGAGTACTGTGTGCTGTTCTGGTCGTCTCACTTTAGGAAAGATGTGGAAGCTTTGGAGAGGGTGCAGAGAAGATTTACCAGGATGTTGCCTGGAATGGAGAATAGGTCGTACGAGGATAGGTTGAGCGTGCTAGGCCTTTTCTCATTGGAACGGAGAAGGATGAGGGGTGACTTGATAGAGGTGTATAAGATGATCAGGGGAATAGATCGAGTAGACAATCAAACTTTTTTCCCTGGGTACAACAGTGTTACAAGGGGACATAAATTTAAGGTGAAGGGTGGAAGGTATAGGGGAGATGTCAGGGGTAGATTCATCTCTATTCCTGATGAAGGGCTTTTGCCCGAAACATTGATTTTCCTGCTCCTCGGATGCTGCCTGAACTGCCGTGCTTTTCCAGCACCATTCTAATCACTAATTTCCATATATAAAGACCAAGAAGGACACCACTTTGACTGGGACAACTTGCTGGGACAGGCGAAACAAAGACACACATGAGAATTCTTAGAGGCATGGCATTCTAACCAGAACTCCATCAATAAACACCATAGATTTAGATCCTACCTAACTATCTATCTTCCCTTGAAAAAGGGAACCGGAAATGACATCACCTACCTTAAGAAACCAAGACCTATAAATAGAGAGGCGGGACATACCACCAGCACTTCACCGGTGTCTCTCACTGATATTACCTAGTCATGGTGACAAAATGTCTGAAAACAAACCTTCCAGCTCAGTGAGCTAACTTACATCCTGATCGAATGGAGATCTCAAATTGAGTAGGGAGATGGATTAATGACACAAGCTGTAGGGATACTTTAGTTGCTGGAGTGAGATTCCACAGTTGAAAGTGTTTCTCTTCCAGAGATCTAGGGTTTACTAGCAGTGCAGAAGCATATCATTAAATAATCCTTTCATTGTCAAATGCCCTCCAGCTTCAACAGTCTGCAACAAGTTTAATTTGTTGTGAATGCAGCATTTTGAAACTTGCATGGAGCTTGTCCCTGAGCTCTGGTTTGACTGGGTTTTTGCAGAGCATTACATCATCCAGCAACTAGTGGAGATTCATAAATTCATAATATTGTCTCTTCCAAAGTACAAATTGTTGGAATCATTTTACCTTGTTAATTGCCATCAAATTCACAAGCTTATCCATCAGCCATTTCAATTCCATTCCAGTTGGCTTGGTGGAGCCTCTAAGCAAGTTATGAGTTCAAATCTCACTCTGGAAACCACAGTACAAAAGGAGAGCTGCATTGTCAGAATGGCTGTCTTTCTGATAAGACCTTAAACTATGGTCCTGTCTTTTTTGAAGTGCATACTAAAAGATCACATGGCACTATCCCACAAAACAGAAGCCCCTCGGGGCCAATTGCTAAATCAGGCCATGGTCACTTGCTGTTTGTGGGAACCCACGTACACCTATTATCTATTAGGCTTTGAGCAAAAGACTTGTAGCCTGGAATGGTCTACAGCTCTTCCTTTGTAAATTATACCTAGCCAGAAAACAATGCTCCAAGAAATGATTTCTAAATGAATAAGTGATATAGACAATTAAACAGAGGAGTTGGTATTTTCACAATACAGATTTATTTCTATTGAAGAGCAAAATAAGTTACAACTGATTTCAGCCCCTGGATAAAGTACAATGTATATACAACTATAAATAATTTCCAAATCATTAATTCAACATATGTTGATTTGCTCCATTAGAAGTGACTAGTGCACATGTACAAACTTGGTTCATGTGTAGTCATGTCTCTCCTGTTTTGCACTATGTCGGTCTCCTCCCCAATTGAGTGTTCACAGTCTACACGGCAGGGTGCTGCTCGGGAGACGTTGGCTCTCTTTGCTTCAGTTCATCAAAAAAGTCCAGTGGTGGGGGTTTGCTCATAGGCTAGTGAGTATTTTCAGAAATGCTGCTGGCTAATCAAAATCCAGTCTTAAGACAATTTCAAGGGTCTTGTTTTATTTTGAAGTAGTCATTGTCTCCCATCGCTATACCATGTGTGAAGAAACAAATAATTTCAAAGAGTAACAAGTTGACATAAGCAGGCCACATATCTATCTATCGAATTAAACAAGAAACAGTTCATCCCCCAAAATCTCTCAGTTGAAGGCAGTTCTCTATTAATCTTCCCATATCCTACTCCAGAACCTGAGTACAGAAATCAAGGTGGACATTTCAATGCAATAATGTGTTAAGGGAGGTCTGCAAAATTGGAGGTGCAAACTTTCAGATGTCTGCTGTCTCAGGTATGAAAGATCTCCTGGCACTGCTTGAAGAGGAGCAGGAAAACTATCCCTGGTGTCTTGGTTAATATTTAAAATGTAATCTGTTATCGGTGTAGATTACCTGATCATTATCCCATTGTTTGGACTTTGATGTGTAATTTGGCTGTCACATTTTCTAAAATACAACATCAACTCCACTTTAGCCTCCTTAGTCCTCTTCAAGCCATACCTAAATTCTCTTGATTTAGCTATGTGGCATATTTCTCCAAAAAAACAGAAAGAGCTTGATTCTGAGACACATAATGGTGCTCATGAATTTCTGTATCAAAGGCAAATGAAGGTTGGTATCTATAGGATGTACCTGGTTTCTGGTTATTGGTGTGGCAGACTCCATTCTAACCATGCAGGGAAGCCTGCACTTCTGATAACCTGGTACAGCTTGGTGTGCTCATTTTCTGGGCCCTCTGGTAGAGATCCACATCTCCAAAATAGCGGGCACGATATAACAAACCCTCTTCTGTAGAGACAAAATAAAAATGTTAATGAGATTGGCTAGATTTATATCAGAATACGTATTGATTTTGCATTACTGGCAGTACAGAATCATCTCAACATCACTTTTGCAGAACAGAAAAATACTTTTTTTTTAAGACACTAGGCTTCTCAACATCTCAAGGTGTGATGCTAAAACATTTTAATGTACAGTGACTTAAGAGGAAAAACAGCCACTTTAGATGCAGTTACAACCAACAAATATTAAAGAAATGATAATTTATCTGTTTCTGGTGATGTTAAGGAGGATTGAAGATTGGTCAAATAGTTCTGTGCTCTTCAAATAAAACTATCCCTTGGAATCACGAGACAGCAAGATATAATCTCCACTTACGTTCACTGACATATGGAACACACTGCAATTCTGCAGTCCTCAGCAATGGGAGTGTGCTTGACATGACTGGAACATCATCAACGACCAAGTTCCTGTCCAAATCACAAGCTACAGTTCCTTTATCACTTTTGGGTGAAAGTCTGGAACTCCCCACTTCTCAATAAGTGGCAGTTCCTCTATTACATGATTGGCAACAGCTGAAGCAGTTGGGTCTCTGCCATCCTTTCAAGGGAACACAGGGAGGGGAAGTAAATGCTGGTTGCCACATCTCAAGAGTGAATGAAGAAAGCATGTGATATTAAAATAGAGTTACAGGGGAACACAATGCTTTCGTTTTGTTGATGCAGGCCTGCATTTTATAGACCACATATTGCTTTAACTCTGCCTTGGCCAGTTTATTCCATGTAAATTACTATTCCACTCCCCATGCATCACTCACTCTGTTGTTTCTCCTTCCAGCAGTTATTCCGCAAGTTTGCGATGAAATCTTCTTCCACGTTCTGTTCCACCAACTTCAGGTTATGTCCTGTATACTCTGCCGCAAATTTATCTGCCACAAAATAATGCACCTTCAGTACCTCTGTTGTCCGTCTGTGAATGTGACCGGTAGACCTGCAAACAAATGGCAGCTCAGATTAGGAAACACTCACTATTGGTATTGTTTCTACCAAAGCACAATAGCTGGAAAACCTGCTATAAAATGATGGAAACTCAGCTGGTCAGGGAGCATCTGTGGAGAGAGAAATGGTTAATATTTCAGGCTGAGGACTGCATATCAGTG
Organism: Chiloscyllium plagiosum; assembly: GCF_004010195.1. Classification (NCBI taxonomy): domain Eukaryota; kingdom Metazoa; phylum Chordata; class Chondrichthyes; order Orectolobiformes; family Hemiscylliidae; genus Chiloscyllium; species Chiloscyllium plagiosum. Next base: position 23,554,947 of record NC_057747.1, on the reverse strand, counting down.
TTATATAAAACACACATGTATTCTATTTTACACTGCAAATGAATTCAACACATCTTTTCCTCACCTCTTCCAGTTTATTGTTTAAAAATAACCTTTAGATACTTGAGGTGATGACTATCCTGAGATAAAGGCTGGTACATAAAAACACTACCCAATGCCTGGCCTAATGGTCCCTTCTTCTCACTGGTGAAAAATAACATCTGTGCGGTCAATTGCAAGCACAAACTCACATATTACACATGAGTTTTTAGAACAATATCCTGCCGATACTTTAAAAATTCATAATGATATTAGATATTTAAATTAATATTTGATGGCTGAAAGCTGCAAGGAGGCAGGAAATGTCTTATTGCCAGTGACTGTGATGGGTGTTATTGCCGCTCACATCGGCCGTTCTCCAATCTTTGTTTCCTCCCTTCTTAAACAGCGGGGTTATATTTGCTACCTTCTGGTCAATAGGTACCTTTCCAGAATCTATAGATTTACCAAAGATAACTCCCAATGTACCCATTATCTCTGTTGCTACTTCCTTCCAGAGATTTACAAAACTCTGAGTCCAGCTAATGCGTCAAATATGACCGAGTAATGAATACAATTTGCTTTTAGTCACATATAAGTGGTGGGACAGGGAGTGTTGCAGAAGGACCTGGACAGGCTAAAAGAATGAGCAAAGAACTAACACATTACTGTATGCACATTGGCTGCAATGTTTCCTGCATTACAGCAAGACAGTCATAGAATCCTACAGCATGGAAATGGACCCTTCGATTCAACCAGTCCACGCTGACCATGTTTCCAAACTAAACTAGTCCACTTGCCTGAACTTGGCCCAGACCCCTCCAAACATATTTTATTCATGTACTTATCTAAATGTCTGTTAAATGTTGTAACTGCACTCGCATCCACCACTTCCTCTGGAAGTTCATTCCACTCACTAACCATTGTGTAAAAGAAAAATTGCCCCCATGCCTTTTTAAAATATTTTCCCCTCTCACCCTAAAAATAAGCCCCTTCATCTTGAAATCCCACATTTGTGGGAAAAGACACCTGCCACTCACCTTATCTATACCCTTCATTATTTTATAATGCCGTTTAAGGTCACCTCTCAACCACCCACTCTCCAGTGAAAAAGTATCAGCTTATCCAGCCTCGCCTTATAACTCAAACCCTCCATTCCCAGCAATATCCTGGTAAACCTCTTCCTTACCCTCACAAGTTTAATGATATCCTTCCTAAAACAGGGAGACTAAAATCGGACATGAACTTTTGATGCTTCTACCCTGTTTGGTCCTGCCATCCACAAATACTGCACTTATAGTCTTAAGCCACATTTGCAAATCTCTCCAGAGTCTCTAACTTAATTTGGCAGCATCCTTAGCTTGTTCCCAAAATATCTCCACAGCTCTGTCACTCCACCTGTCAAAACATGCCTCAAAATCACATCTTTTCACTTATAAGTAATGGTTTCTCCCTTCCTCGATCAGTAAGTATTTTGTTGGCCTATAAAGCACCTTAAGACTTTGTTTTATGTTAATGGTGCCATATGAATGCAGATTATTTACTAAACTCATTGAAAACACTTTGCAGGAGGAGGAGAAAGGTAAGTCATCTAAAATAACTTTAGGGTAAGGGATGCCCCTAAATGTTCTTCACTTCACACAACAAACTGGAATCAATGCTCATTCAAAACCCTCAGTGCCTGCAAGGACTGTACAATAAAGGGTCCATGAAGACACTGCCGCCTGTTTAATGTTTTGTGACTAAACCATCCTGAAAAAAACTCTGTCAAACCAAATTACTTCAATCTTCTTTCCAGTTTAACCAACATTCACGTTTGTTAGGTTGTTTAAGCTAAAGAAGGGACTTGAGGTCCTCATGAAGCGGAACAAATGATCAGATTTTATCTAGCAGTGAATGCATGGCTTTACTTACGGCCTGTAGCTCAGACTGTATGGAGGGCTCGACACCATCATTTGACTGATCACAGAGACGAGAATCAGAATCAGAATTGGCATCAACTGTACAAAGAGTGCCAATCCACCCTGCTAAAGAAACAGGAAGCTAATCAGATAACACAGAGACCAGTAATATTTAATTGGTACAAATGTCATAAATACACAAACATAAGCATAGCAACATTTTCTGACTTTCTCTTGTCCATAAACACGAAAATATTCCCTAATTTCTAATAATCCTGAACCAGGATTCACTGGTTTGTTCACAGGATCTGGATGTTGCTGGCTAGGCCAGCATTTATTGCTCATTCTTTTGAGAGGTAGTGATGAGCCGCCTTTGTGAATCACTGCATTGAAAGGGGGGTACACTGCCGTTAGGGAGGACATTTCAGGAATTTGTCTCAGCATCAGTGAAGGAGCAGCAATACCTTTCCAAGTCAGGATGGCATGGGGGTTGTAGGTATGATGCTCCTATACACTTCCTTATATGTCATAGAGGTCACTGGTTTGAGATTTTGAGAACCTGTCCAGTTCCTTCAAGAAACCCAGTGTCTTGATTTTATCAAATTATTTCACGAAAATCCTTTCAGAGTTAAGAAATGATTTCACCCAGAGGATGGTGGAAGTTTTGAATTCACTTCCTGAAAAGATGGCAGAGACAGAACACAACATTGCATGTAAACAAATACACGGATAGTGTGAAGTGCCATAATCCACAGGGCTATGAATCAAGAGATGGAAATTGAATTAAAACTGGATAGCTTTTTTTTCATCTGGTGCAGATATGATCAGGTAAACAGCTTTATTTCATGTCATAAACTTTCTATGATTCTATGGAACTCTGTGATGTAGTCTTCACAAGCAACACAGATATTTATCACACACTCCTGGTTGCCATGGATAGATTTGACAAGATGGAGTGGCTTGCTCAGTTGATTTAACCACATTGGTGTGGCACTGGAGTCATATTTAGATCAGGTAAGGATGACAGATTTTATTTTTCACATGGACGTGGATGAACAGTTAGATTTTTGTGAGAACTTTAAAGCATAACAGTCACTTTTACTGAGGTCTTTTAAAATTGAATTCAAATTCTCAAATTATTAGGGTGACCTGTGAACTCAAGTTCTCTGGATTTACAGAGTCTTGGTCAGTCTCCAACTGCAGCATGTGCATTTGGTTTTGGGAACCACATCCAGGAAGAATACATTCGCCTGTAGGGGGGGAATCAGCACAGATTCACAAGAATGATACAGAGTTTAAAGATACAGGAAAACATAGGTCTGATATTCAGGAATCCATTGATTTATATAAAGATCACAGTTAAAACTGCAAATAAAGTAACACTTGGAAAACAATTGGGAAAGAAAGAGGGAAACCGCCCTCTTGAACTGTCCTTCCCGCCTATCCACTCCACCCTCCTCTCCGAGGGTAGCACTGTCAGCCGCAACTTCATCTACCTATCGCATTCCCAGCTACCTTCCCTCCACCCCCACACCTCTCCCCCATTTATCTCTCAGCCCCAGTGGCCACCCCTCATTCCTGATAAAGAGCTTATTCACGAAACGTCAAATCTTCTGCTCCTCGGATACTGCCTGACCAGCTGTGCTTTTCCAGCACCACACTCTTTGACTTCGAAATAATTCTAAAACCAACGTTTAAGCGAGTAGAAGTTGAAAAAAATGATAAATGCATTTCTACTCCTGTAAGAGATACTCAGCTTCCTATATACTTCAGTGCTGATTTGAAAGGTTGCACAGCCTACATAGAGACACTAAGAACTCTGCAAAGAGCTCAAGAAAAAAAAGTAACTGAAGCCGCCTTATAGAATCTTAAACCCTGTAATTAGTCTGGATGCTTGGTACAGCAATCAGAGCACAGCAAAGCTTAAAACATGCATGAAGCATGATTTCCCTTAAACAAATGGCCCATAGCTTCCCAAATTAAAGGTTGCTTGCATTTATGTAGAAACCACCTAGAAAACTCCACACTTTTTCTTTGCAACATTTAATTATATCTTAAATGATTCCAACAATTTCATTCCACTATTATTAGAATTTAAATTATTACATTAATATAGACTGGATAAACTTTATCTCTATAAAAGGAGCTTTCTTCAAAGTTGAGGGGCGATTTAATTGAAGTATTGAAATTTTAGAAAGATTTGTAGGGTAGATGAATACAAAGATGCGTTCACTCTAATGGGAGAGCTCCAGAACAATTCTCCATGACCTGAAGCAGTCCAAATCCATGACAGCTTTTAGACAGAGATGGGATTAAAAATGTGATTTAAGCATCAAGTTTGAATGTTGTGAGAGGGGATAGGGAATGGGGGTTGAGTGTACAGTTCCTTCAAATAGTTGGCATAGCCAAGATGCACGTCTTTCTTCAGTGCTGCAAGATTTGTGTACTTACATCACCCTGCTGATCCCGTCGCTCAGGTCTGTGGTAAGTGTAACGCATTCTCCCATTACTATATACATGGACATTGCCTGAGGAGGAGAGAGGGTGCGTGGAAGAGAAGAAATAATAGGATGAAGAGGACATTCAACATGCTGATGAATTAGGTTAGAATTGCTATGTCATTATCTTTATAAATGAAACTTAGAAAGCAACATTACATAGATTTGACAGTACAGAAACAGGCTATTCAGCTCAGCACATAGATGTGAGTGTTTCTGCTGAGCCTCATATTAACACTGAGCATCTAACCTCGTCAACATTGCCTTCCCCTTCAAACGCTTATCTGGCTTCTTAAATATATAATTTCTAGTCATCTGTGCTAGTAAGCTACATGATTGCACTGCTCCTGTATTTCTTTTACAATTTATTTGTGAGCATTTTATAATAACGTCCCTAGTTCTAGAGGCAGCAGTGCGTAGCTATTGAACTTATACAGATTGAAATGTAGCTGTTTTGCATCTTTAACATAAATCTGGATACTAAACGTGGGAACATATCTGCATTGGCCCTATTTTAATGGAGTTTGGCAATTAGTTGAATGACCATCTTTCTCAAATAATTTTCAACAATGTATTATCAAATCTTCACGTGTCCAGGAGAGAACCCATAAGTAAAATGACCAATATACATCTTTCGTTTTTCCACCCATTGTATGGATCTTTTATCCTTTGAAGCAAATGATTTAAACCTGTTTTCCTGATTTGAAATTATATTTTCAGCATCAATTTGAATTTGACTCAGAAATTTCCATTAACCACCAATGACAGCCAGATATTGGCAAGTTCAGCACAACATTTGCAAAGGTAATTGATTGACTAAAATATTAAAGATAAGATAGGCAAGGGAACATTGTTCCCACTAGCTGAGGAGACACCCCATTTAAGATCTTTGGAAGAGAAATAGAGGAAGGATGTGAGACAAACGTTTTTAGCCAGTAAACAGTAACAACCCACCTATGAGGTTGGTGGGAAGGCATTGATGATTTCAAAAGGAAATTGGATTGGTTCTTGAAGGAAATAGAGGTTATTGGGGATAAAACAGAGAAGTGGGATTAACTCAATGGGCAAAATAGCCTCCTTCTGCACAGTAAATACTCTAAATGGTACAGGAGAAGAGCAGGATGACAGCTTTATAGAGCTTCAGCATGGAGTCAATACTAATATAAACACAATAGACCAAATGCTGCCTCCTGGCTTCAAAAGGGTTTAATATCAATTTCTATGTGGAGACAATAAGGCTGAAGTATGTACTTTATCAGCTGGTTAAAGTTTATACCTAGCTTAAAGACCAATCTCTGTGAATAACTTTAACAGGAAAATAACTAATCAATAATGGTAATTCCTCAATGAACGTGACTATCAAACTTGTCTAACAGATAGTGACTCACTTCTATTTCTAGATAACACATTTGATGCACAGATTGACCTCAGGGATATTGTAACAGTAACTAAAACCAAAATTCCAACAATATTAGCAATAGCTTTTAGCTCTAAGTTATGTGGTACTTTTGTAGTTAACAGGTATATATTGCAGTTAACAGATACTTCCTCAATTGCAACCAAAACGTACCAGAGGGAAATCCGCCACCGAAGAACATGTTGAAGAGGTCTTCAGGTGAGATGTCTGCCTCAAAACCTCGATGGTAGTCAGAGGCACCATGACTGTGTCGGTTAGCAGCCTGTTTCTCATCACCGTATAAGTCATATTGCTTCCGTTTCTCTGGGTTGCTTAGCACAGCATATGCATTCCCAATAGCTAGAGGAAAGGAGCATTGGATCAGAGTTGTAAAGGGTCAGAGGAAACAAAGGATCTCTAAACCAAAGACTGCTCCCTCTAGGTGCCTGAAATAGCTATTCAGCATTCAAACCCAAACCATTAAATGATAATGTAACCCAAATTTCCAAGCACTGTGGTTCAACCTGGCAGCAAAAATATCTTTTTCAGAATTCTAAGAATTTTTTTAGCTCTTTTTTTTTTACGGGGGGAGGGCGTAGATGTTCAGTCATTGAGTATAGTCAAGTCCCAATGATGGCCTAACATTTGCAAATTTGCTTTTCCATGCAAAATGTACAGTACACCTTTTTGTGCACTCTATGTCCAATCTTAGTTTATACGCAGTTTTAAAGAAAATAATTTTTTAAAAATTACTTCCTAGAGTGGAATGCAACTCATAGTTCACGTACAGTCTGCCACATTTGGGCTTTACTTGAATCAAGTAAATGGTGATTTGCACAATGTAAGTCCACAAATGGTGGGATTTGTGTACTAAAGGAATCAAGGGCTAGATTGGGAAGATGGGATTTAATGGAGGAATCAGCAGTGGTCTTGCTTCCTGGTGAAGCAAGCTAAAGAAGCCAAACGGTCTTCTCCTGCTCTTATTTCTGATGAGGTCAAAAAGATTTACTTTGACCAACAGAAGAAATATGGAACAAAGTCCCAAATGCCTCTCTTCTTGTAACCTCCTCCTCCAACAATTTTACATGATCTGAGAATTTCAAAACCTTTTTCACACAATGTTTGAAACAGCACAAAACAGATATGACTGATAAAGGGGTTTTCAGCCCACCTGGGCTCACTCAAGCAGAAAGAAGGCGCAAACTCTGGCACAGCATCCAGCTTTAATAGGCACATTCTTGACTTTGCTCCATAGGAGTCTTCTAGTACAGAAAGGATGCAGGTCCCAAGTCCACCTCAGCCTGACTGAACTCCATGCTGTTGGCTCTAGTCTCTTCTACACTGGCCACCCAACTAATGGAGTTAACCAGCATCCTCCCCAAAAAGTGTCCAAGTTAGTGTGCCAACATGTATTTTTATATGCACGTTGTGGACCAGAGCTATGAATAGTGACGGTGGAGACTCCAACTTTCAATCCATTACAAGGCTGACCCAGGAAACTTCCTTGCTCTTACCACCTGAGATTAGCACAGGTTTACAGGTTCAATACTCAACCTGTTTTAGCTGTTTTACAGACAGATTTGTTCTTGGCTGGCAATGAAATTTGGAGCTTCTGGCACAGAGATAGGAGCCAAAGCAGTTACTGGACAGGGAACTTCAGCTGTTTCTCTGCCACAGATGCAGCCAACAGTTGGAAGTTTTCAAAGACTTCCTTTTTTATTTTAGTCACGAGCATCTTCAATATCTTGCTTTAGTTTTAGGTCAGAAGGAGAGTTTACATTGGGGATGAATAAGAATACTTGTGTGAATTTGAGGTGTAGAACCCTACTGTCTGTCCTGTATTCTCAGGCTCTGTGTCTCCTGGCTTCTTTTCCTTGGACTTTGACTTAGCCTGTAATAACTGGAAGTATGTGGAAAGGCCACTGCTCAGTCAATCTAATTTTCAACACTTTGAGCAACTTCTGGAATTGATGTCCAAAATCACAATCATAGGTTTTTGTTTTTTTTTGGCTTATTTTTCAGGCTTTTAATTGGCCTGTAAGACTAGTACTATGGATTAGTTTGTTTGATAACATGCACATATCTGAATCAGAAGGTAGTTGTTTTGAGTCTCACTCCAGGAAACATTAAGCAAAAGAACTGCCTGTTTTTCCTGATGAACATCTGGATTCAACAACATGACGAGGAGCAGATCCTGTCTTGATCAGGAACCTTCCTTCCAGCAAACATCAAAAAATATATGATTTAAAGTGTTCAATTATCTTATTGGTGTTTGTGGGATCTTTGGAATTATTGCCAAGGTTGGATCCCTTTCATCAACAAGTTCTTCCTTTCAGTGATGACATCCAATGGAATTATAAACATTCTTTTGCTAAAGTGACTTACACTGGAAGTCTGACACCAGCTGGATGTCCACTGACCTTTGAATGCCTCTGTAGCTCCTGGTGCCTGGTTCTTGTCAGGGTGAAACTTTAGAGCCAGTTTTCTGTAGGCTTTCTTCAGGTCCTCTTCTGTTGCATCTTTACTTAACCCTAGGATTTCGTAGTAATCCTTACACTTCTTTATTCTGTACAGCAGGCAGGAAACACAGCGATATTTCAGTATCCCATGAATAAACATAGGCAGATCAACATGAGGAATTAAACTATTCTGATGGAGATAGTGCACTTTTGGCACAAATAATGAGGAGATGCAAAATAAGCAAAGTGGTACAAATTTAAAGGGAGAGCAAGCATCGAGAGGCCTGCGGATAAACATATAAAGGTTAATGGAAGTGACAGGACAAGTTGGGAAGGCCATTTAAAGTAAACATAAAATGGTCCTTAGCTAAACAGGAGAAAAAGGAAAGTAAGTTATGTTTAACTGTGTCTGATCTGGGCAAACCATTCTAGGAAGGACATCAAAACAATAACAAGAGTGCAGAGGGTATTTATTAGAATGTTCTCGTGGGTGATTAAAGGATTGCTTTTCTTGGAGTAGATAAGGTCAAGGAGACATTCTGTGGAGGTGTTCAACATCTGGAAAGAATTTAAAAGAGTAAAGAGAAAGAAAATGTTTCCTGTGGATTTATGGACAGAAAACAGAGATTGGGAGTGAATTATGATGATCTGGAATACTCTGCCTAAAAGGGCAATGGAAACTCCCAGGAGGACCAGTTCCACCACAGAACACACCAGATGGCCTCCTTCTTTAGAGACTGCAATTTCCCTTCCCACCAGGTTAAAGATGCCCTCCAATACATCTCGTCCACATCCCGCACCTCCGCCCTCAGACCCCACCCCTCCAACTGTAACAAGAACAGAACGCCCCTGGTGCTCACCTTCCACCCAACCTACCTTTGCATAAACCAAATCATCCGCCGACATTTCCCCCACCTCGAAAGGGACCCCACCACCAGGGATATATTTCCCTCCCCACCCCTTTCCGCCTTCCACAAAGACCGTTCCTCTGTGACTACCTGGTCAAGTCCACGCCCCCCA
>NC_057747.1:23530406-23545255 GCF_004010195.1 Chiloscyllium plagiosum | reverse complement strand
CCCCCACCTCACCCTCGTTCCAAACTTCCAGCTCAGCACTGTCCCATGACTTGTCCTACCTGCCTATCTTCTTTTCCACCTATCCACTCCACCCTCCTCCCTGACCTATCACCTTCATCCCCTCCCCCACACACCTACTGTATTCCATGCTACTTTCTCCCCACCCCCACCCTCCTCTAGCTTATCTCTCCACGCTTCAGGCTCTCTGCCTTTCTTCCTGATGAAGGGCTTTTGCCTGAAACGTCAATTTTGCTGCTCCTCGGATGCTGCCTGAACTGCTGTGCTCTTCCAGCACCACTAATCCAAAAAAAAACCAAGTCAACAGTAACTTGCAAAAGAAAAGTTTGTACTTGAGGGAGGGGAGGGGTTTGCAGAGTTAAAGGGAAAGTGCAAGGCAATAGGATGAATTAGTTAGTGCTTTAAAAAAATGTTGGCAGAGACACATTGCATCAAATGGTGAGCTGATTTTACACTACAGCTTTTACATGAGTATTCTGAATGGTTTAGATCAATCAGAATGCAGCTGAATTGACAGCGTTGCCTTGGAATCACTTGCATTAAACATCGTCCAACTTGTCTGTCGTCTCTATGGGAATTGTGTCTACTTGTGTTTCCCATCAGTCTTGCCACTGGCATTGTAATAGAGGTGGCAAAGTTCTGAAATGCCTCAAAATTTGGTCAAATAATTATGTTTAACAAATGGACTATATCCCATTGTTGATGACTGGTGGCAACAGAACCCCACATGTGTACACTTTAGATATAAGCGTCAAGTTCTTCTGCATGGGTGAAAAGTTCAAGAGAAGTAGCTGATCATTTTAAGTCAGGGAGAGGGATCTCAACAATCCTGTGATGTGGAGGTGGCAGAGTTGGATTGGGTGGACAAGTCACATGACACCAGATTATAGTCCAACAGGTTTATTTGAAATAACAAGATTTCGGAGGGCTGCTCCTTCACCTGGCAAAGGAGTAGGGCTCTGAAAGCTTGTGATTTCAAATAAACCTGTTGGACTATAATCTGCATGACTTCTGACCTTGCCCCACAATCCTAAGGAGAAAGTGAGGACTGCAGATGCTGGAGATCAGAGCTGAAAATGTGTTGCTAGATTTCTGAAGAAGGGCTCATGCCCAAAATGTTAATTCTCCTGCTCCTTGGATGCTGCCTGACCTGCTGCGCTTTTCCAGCAACACATTTTCAGCAACAATCTTAATCAAAGCTTTTGAGAGTACAGTATGAATTGCAGAGAGCTAGCCAGTAGGTTCTGATCAAGCATCCCACGCTCATCTCCCCTCAACCCTATGAAAAAAGAACGTATGGCATAGTGATCTTTTCCTGCTCCCTGGTCACTCTTGCATCTCTACCTCTTCACGGCCTCAAACTGATCTGGAGTGTAATTTTTTGCCGTCTCTCCTGTTGCCTCCCCAGATCCAGAGCTGGAACATGTGGTTCTTTTCCTTTGGTGACACTCCGATGAATCTGTGGTGTCTGACGGGGTGAAGTTACCAGACGGATGGCCGTTTTGCGTCATGGATTCTATCAAGTCTGGAAAGAAGAGAAAGAAAAAGGTGTTACTCTGAAGGCAAGGTCCAGAAGCATTGCACCTGCAGAGAGACTTGTGACAGACTTTTGGATGAGCCGTTCACTCAATCTGAATATAATAATTTACTTACATTAGCTCAAAACAGAAATAGAAAAAGATTCTCCAACTATGTTTTCCCAATTATTTATGCAACACCACTGTACATGAGTATTAAAAAAAAGGGTCCTCTTAGGGATCAAACGGAACAGCTGTTTGACCCTTGTTTGAGAGCATTTAAGAGCTACGTTCATGTCAAAGAAAAACTGTGATGTTCCTCCACCAACGTAATTTGTTTTACTCTCCTCCATTGTTTCCTGCCCTTTTGGTTTTGATGTCTGCTACTGCTACATTGTCCCTGACGGAAATGATCGCAGTTTGGGTGATTGGTAATTGCTGAATTGGTGTTTAGTTTCATAAAGTAAGACTTAAAAGAGAGCTGTGTTGTTCCCCCAGTGGGGAACTGGCTTCCGGACAGAGAAAGGTGCTAATCTGTACGTTTACAATAAAACACTTGTAAATATCAAAGCCTTTTGCTGTCTAATACAATATATTTCGAACTGAGATGAGGAGGAATTTCTTCAGAGGATGGTGAAACTGTGAAACTCACTGCCACAGAAAGCTACGGAAGCCAAGTCATTGAGTATATTTAAGGCAGAGATAAATGGGTTTTTGATGAGTAAGGGGATGAAAGATTATGAGGGCTTGAGAAACATATCAGCCATGATTGAATGGCTGAGTATAATTAATGGGCTGAATGGCCTAATTCTGCTCCTATTTGTTTTGGCCTACTGTTTATAAAAAATCTTGGTTTGTTAAACACACATTCTCATTCCTGAACACAAAAGCTGGCATCCCTGAACACAACATCCATATTTCTGGTGAGGATGTTTTGAAATGCATGAAAATCAACTTGATGTTCAGATCATTATTCTGCAATTTGAGAGACTCTCTTGTATATAAGCAGTGGGAGCCTGAGATGTTTCATTTGTGACCGTACAACAGATTGAAAATAAAAGCTGATAGTGGGGAGGTTAACCTGAGGGTCACCATGTCTCACACAAGGCGTGAGGTTGAGAAGCTGGGACCTTCATGGTAACCGCAGCAGGTGCAAGAATTGAACCCATGCTGTTGACATCACACTGCATCATAAACCAGCTGTCCAGCCAACTGAGCTAACAAACAGAAGATTTAATACATCTACTCAGTGAGCCTCTGATGTCTCTTCAGGCACAGTATCCTTATGCAGGGAGCTCTCTGCTCCTGCCGAATTCAAATCAATTATATATCAGAAATGTGGGTCACTGTGATATCTGTAAAACTGATTTCAAAATAAATTAAGAAAGCTGCAATATGCACTCACTCTCAACCTTTCTAGTTAAGTGTTGCTCCAGTTCAGTTAGAATCTAAGAAAATTATTTTCAGTTTTCCTCTGAGAGAAATGCTATAATACTACAGAATGCATGTCACAGCAGATCATTATTTGTGTATTAACTGAATGATAGAAATAAATTCCTCTTAATATGATCTAATGCAGGTTGCTTTTGTGAATATTTTATCCAGGAACAGTATGTGCTCATGAAGTCATACATTGAAGCAACAAGTCTCTGGTTTATTGATAGCATTCCTACATCCAGCATTGAAGGCTACAGGATCAGCCCCACTTCAGATGGTCTGGAAAGTAGAGATTAAAATATGTATTCTAAATATTGGATTGACATCAAACAGGAGACTCACACCTGGACAGAAGATTGACTGGCTTAGGAGAAATGTCTTTCATCAAGCAATTCAGGAAAGTTGGAGGTGAGCCCCATTTCAGACACTTCAGCTAGGCATAAAGCGAAACCCTCAATTCAGAATATTGGGTTGATGTCCATTATTTTGATAGCTGCAGATAAGCTTCCCCATCTACCATCAGGTACAAGTGAGGTTTTTTAGACTTGGTTGAACCTCACTTAAGAGAAGACACTCTGAAAATAGAAATTGCGAAGATGGAAACAAACTGAGCTATCTGCCCCTTGAAAGACATTTGGCCCATCAAGTCTACACCAATCCTCCAAAGCCCCTCCTCCATCCTATCCCTGCATTTACCATGGGTAATCCATTTAGCCTGCACACCCCTGAACACTATGGACAATTTAGCATGGCTAATCCACTGTGCCACATCTTTATTGACCCCGGGAGGAAACTGGAGCACCCAGAGGAAATGCTGGAGACACAGGGAGAATGTGCAAACTCCACACAAACAAACAGTCACCTAAGGCTGGGATCAAATCCGGATTCGGGATGTAGTGAGGCAGTAGTGCCAATCACTGAGCCACCACGCTGCTGGACTTGCTTTCAGAAAGAATATAACCAATGCACAAACATAGAAGTGATGCTCAGGGATTTATAGACACAATTAAAATTAAAAGTGAAGGAACAACTGTCAACAATTCTAAAAGCAGCCTTTATGCAAATAAACATTGAATTAAATATATTTATGCCTACTCCCTGCTCCTCCAAAAGATGTTCGGCCGCTTGTTCGGTGCTGATTCTGTAAATTGCACAGCCTACATAACAGCACAGCCTTACAATGAGCTCATGTAAATGCCATTATTTCAGATTACTTCTAAGTAATTTCAAACCCTGTTATTAGTCTATAACCATATATATTTTAATGTCTATACAACAAAATAACCCGAAACTTACCAAAAATGGAAGGATGGTTGTGTTTATGCAGAATCCATCTGGTAAGACATCAGCACTGATGGCATGCTGAGCCAAAAAGATGTGTGTTCAATTCCCACTCAACAGACATTCTGGTGCAGTACTAAGGGAATGGTAAACTGTCAGAGGCGCCTATTTTTTGGAAGAGTTGTTAAACTGACGTCATGTCTGGCCTTTCAGGTGTATGTAAAAGATTCCATGTCACTGATTGAAGTAGTGCAGGGGAAATTTCTCCAGTGCGCTGGGCAATATTTATCCCTTAATCAGCATCACAAAGACAGATGATCTGGTCATTATTACATTGCTGTTTGTGAGAGCTTGCTGTCTGCAAATTGACTGTCATTTTTCCTACAATATAACATGACATGGTGCTTTGTTGGCTTTAATGCACTTGGGAAGGATGAGGAGATAAAAGGTGCCAAATAAATATAGATCATTAAATATGCGAAAGCTTTTTGTCCTGCTACAGTCAAGGTCTAAAGAGTAGAATTGAAGTAAGTTGTACAAATTATGCTTGTATTCACCTGAATTTCAAAACAATGATCTAATCAAGGTATTTAAAATAATGAAGGGATTTCGGTTGAGTACATACAGAGCCAAACGTGTCCTCTGATAGAGTAACCCAAATAAAAAGGGAAGCTATCTTAAAATTAGAGCGAGATTGTTTGGGCCTGAAGTCAGAAAGCCCTTTCTCACACAAGGGAGTGAAAATCTAGGTTGGGGAATGAAAGAGAGGGGAAAGTGAGGTCTGCAGATGCTGGAGATCAGAGCTGAAAATGTGTTGCTGGAAAAGCGCAGCAGGTCAGGCAGCATTCAAAGAGCAGGAGAATCGACTTATGCCCGAATGAAAGAGAGGGGTAGGGTGAGAAGTGAAGTTGAACTGCAGATCTAACCAAATGGTGGAACTGGCTCAAGGGGCTGAATGGCCTCCTGCTGTTCCATTGTTTTCACCATTACTACAGACAGAGAAACACAGAAAAAGATTTCAGCCTGCTTCCCCATTCAATGTGATTACGATCGATCATATAATTCTGTACCCACTTTAGCCCTAAAAACTTATCTATCTCCTTGGTGAAAACATTCAATGTTTTGGCGTCAACCACTTTTTGTGGCAGAGGATTTCAGAGACTCAGCACTCTCTGGGTGAAGAGATTTCTCCTCATCTCAGTCCTCATGGCCTACTCCATATCCTTCGACTGTGACCCCTTGTTCTGGAATCCCTGGTCATCGGGAACATTCTTCCTGCATTCACTCTGTCTAGTCCTGTTAGAATTTTATAGTAAACAGGCCAAAGTGTTGATTATGTTTTGTATGAACGGTTTTCTGAAATTAGTGCTAAATTTATCTTAGTTTGAGCATGTGCCCACTTGACTCCCTCATTACTGTATTTACTTGGAAGCAATATGCTGCACTCAGCTTTTCCAAACCTTTAATTATTCTGTAAACTCAGTCATCTTTAAAATACCTCTTTACACTTTTGAAAAGACCAAATTCTTCTAGGCTTTCTCAATTTCGCAGATCTGTCATATCAGTTGGCTATGTACTCAACCGAATCCCTTCATTATTTTAAATAACTTGATTAGATCATCGTTTTGAAATTCAGGTGAATACAAGCATAGTTTGTACAACTTACTTCAATTCTACTCTTTAGACCTTGACTAGCAGGACAAAAAGCTTTGGCATATTTAATGATCTGTATTTATTTGGCACCTTTTATCTCCTCAGTCCTTCCCAAGTGTATCAAAGCCAACAATGCACCATGTCATGTTATATAAACCTCTTTACTTGTCCCGTTGGCTGAAGGAGAGTTGGCCAGGACAAAGAGAGAGATGTCCACTCTGTTCAACTACTGCCAAGGAACCAGGGACTTGGGTTTCAACAAGCAAGTGGAAGACTCTTTCAACAATACGTGAACTGGACTCAAGTTGGTCAGGCCAGTGTAGGTATTAATTTCCCTTCCCAGACAACAGTGAATTAGTTTGTGTTTCCATACCTTTCTCATTACTTTCTCACACTAGCCAAAGATTTTGAAAAATCTGTTTCACAACTTGCAACAGTGAGATTGAAACTCAAGACCTGAGATACCAGATCAGTACCATTATCATGAGACTGCTGGACCCATGCTCAAATGGGCTTGGCCCTTGTCCGTTAAGCACTGAAGAAGGCTCTCACTGGGCTAGTAATCCAGAACCTCAGCCTAATGTCCTCGGGACTTTGTTTGAATTCCATTATGGCAAGATGACGAAATTTGAATTCAATAAAAATCTGGAAGTTAGCCTGTTGACAACTAAGCAACCACAGTCAACTGCTGTGGAAAACAGTCAGGAAAGGAAATCTGGCATTTGTACAGAGTCTGGCCTCAACGTGATTCCAGACTCACAACAAGGACAGCGATTCTTAATAGTCCTTTTGTTAGAAATTGGGAAAGGTGTTGTTTTTGCAGATATAGAAAAAGCATACAGAAAAGGGGTACAGCAAGAGAACTATTAACTCTGCAGGTATTTAGGGAAGAGTATCTCTACTTTTCAGTGTTTAATTGTGGTTAATTAAATACTAACTTTGGTGTGTAATTATTATAGCAAATAGATTCTTTTCAAAAATTATGTTTTCAGCAAAAAGCTGAGATAACCGAAATGCTTGGGATATACAAAATGATACAAGTTAATGAAATGTCCGAGGATGGAATGTACCAGCAGAATTGATACAAAATGTTAAACCAGATGTTGATGTACTGTCAACAAAATAATGTGTGTGTCAGCACTTACAGGGAGGAAGGTTGCCAACCTGGGGAAGGGGGCAATGGGCGTGGAGCATAGATGGGCAGAGGCAAAATACTAAGAGAGATTGGGGAATGCAGGAGTCGGGAGAGGTGACCTCACGCAGCTCAAAAGTATAACTGTGTAGTAGTTTGAATAATCATGACTTCAATTGCTTTCTGCAATTGGGGTCCTTTCTTGCAAGATCATAAAATAATTGTCTTGTTTCCAGCTTTGGTGGTCTCGTATAATTTTATCGAGTTTGTTTCTTACAGATTTGGGGGCTCGTCCGTGATCCCAAGCTCTGGTTGCTCGGCAATTTCGGAAAAAAATCGGAGAAGGTACACCCCGCCGATTTCGGTGGTCTCTACTTTCCCCTATTGCCGCGGCGGCTCAGGTGAGTGAGATCTGAACTGAGAGACCCTGGAAACAAGACGTGTAGACGCGACGCGGCGGGTTCGGTCAGGTAACTCTTGTGCACAAGACCCGGGTAAGAAAAAGGTCTTAAATAAGTATTATCCGGGCGACCGGGGTAGGCAGCAGGTTTTTTTTTTTGTTGTCAGTCTTTGCCACAAGCGAGGCGCACTAAGACATGGCGGGTTGGTCAGGTAACTCTTATGGACTTAAGACCCGCATTCGGGGGCAGCCGGGATTTGCAGCAGCACTTGCTGTTTCGCCGAGGTTCTAGGTGCGCTGAGATGTGGTGGTTTGTCGGGTAACTTTTATGTACACAAGACCAATCTAGATTTGCAGCGACATTTGTTGTTGGTCTTTGCCACGGACAAGGTGAACTAAGATGCGGCGGGTTGCCACGAGCGAGGCACATGGAGACACGGCGGGTTGGTCGGGTAACTCTTATGAACTTAAGACCCGCATTCGGGCGGCCGGAATTTGTAACATTGCTGTTTCACTGCGGTGCGAAGGGCACTAGGACGTGGTGGTTCGGTCAGGTTACTCTTGTGCACACAAGACCCGGTTAAAGGTAAATTTCGGGCGACCTAGATTGACAACGGTTTTTGCTGTCTGGAATTGCCATGGGACAGGGCGTGCTGATGTGACCAGGTAACTCTTGTGCACAGACCAAGGTATGAAAATTGACCTTTAAGTATTACCTTGGCGGTCGGTTCCGTACGAGAAGTACGGGGGAATTGGCAACTTAAAAAAATAGAGAATAAAGGTCTTTAATTGGCTAGATTAATCTAACAAGTAAGGTGTCTACCTGATTCGATCACCCAGCCTTAGACCGATTGTTAAGAGGGGAAATCCCCCACGCGAAGGTCAGGACCCTGAAGTGGGTGCTGAAGAAGGTGACACTGAACCTCAGTAAGGTTAATTAAATTACATAAAGAAACGGCCGAGTATTGAAATGGGAAATAATATTAGTGATTTAAGTGTATAAGGAGAAACTAAAGGGATGTCCGAGGACCGCATTCCAACGGACAGCCCTTTAGGAAAAATGTTACGAGATTGGAAATATAATCCTCGGACGCGAGGAAAGGATAAAAAACAAATTATAAAATGCCAATAGAAAACAGCCTTGCAGTCAGGAGGAATCAGATTATGCTTCGTGTCAGAAGGGCTAGTAGCTGAAGGACTACTGAGGGTACACTTCGTAACTAACTTATAGTCAGACATCCAGAAAAATATTCAAAACCTAGAGGAGTCATTGCAGGAAGCTCAAAGTGTGTGTGTGTGTGTGTGTGTGTGTGTGTGTGTGTGTGGTCATGACTACCTTACTATTAGTTTCTAACTAATCTCTTTTATCCTTACATAAAAGCGATTTGCAGAGGACAGTTGAAGTTTCAGTTCAACATTACATTGTAATAAATCAAAAAAAAAGAAAATCCTATAGTTAAAATCGGTGACCTTGGATTCGGCCATTATTCATGCATTAGAAGTTTTTTTTTAAAAACGACCTATAGCATTGTAATTGAGCAATGACTGGTCAGGACTACTTAAGAAAACTAATTTTGGATCAAGGGACTAAAACCGGATAATTATAGTGGATTTCAAAGTTGGGAACTGTATGCATTTTACATTTTAAATATTAAACACTGAATAAATGAATTTATAATACATAAATATATATACACAAGTAAGATTCCTAAATGTATATTTAGGAACAGGCTTTGAAGTTAGACAAGCATAAATTGATATTTGAGATTACAGGGAGCAAGAAATATTGCAATATTTCTTTAAAAAAAATCAAGGTCTAAACAAAACATTGGGTGATGAGGAATGGCCACAAGGTTGCCCTAAAGCTGTTCAGTTGGTTAAATCGGCTCAGCAATTGATCTGGCAACGTAACATGAGAAGCAGAAAGAAAAGGACAAAACTAAAAGGAGAAGGAAACCGGAATGGTGGCGGGCAGCATATTGAAAATAAAGGGAGGAGAAGACATCGGGGAGGAGATGTTAAGGGGTCTGGTGGACAGGAATAAGGATCAAAGTGGAAATCCCCACAGGCAGGATGTTATTACTGTGGAAAGACAGGTCACTTTATGAGTGTCCAGATCCGAAAAAGCAAGTAAAGGCAGTGCCGTTTATGAACCCTGATGAAAAATAGGGGTGTCAGGAGTTCCTGCCCCCGGGGACCCACCAGGAACTCTTGATAAATTTAAAGGTGGGACCTTACAAAGGTTTTCCTAGTCGATACGGGGCAGCAAGGTCATCCTTAAATTTTAAGCCCAAGGGAGTGGAAACGAAAAAGTTAATTGGATTATGGCAACAGTTTTGTGATGAGAGGCATGAAGAATCAGTTTTGCGCTCATGACGAGATATTGCCACCAAATTGGGGATTGAATTAACCACAAATGGTGCTATGGGATCTGTTGAGGTTCTTAAAAATGAATGTGCTCGAGCAAAACAATTACAGAAACAGAATGAGAAGTCACAAGTGACTGGTAAACAAACAGAACTGCGCGATTACAGTTTTTAAAATGTTTTAGTCACTTGTTGCGTTTCCACCCTGAATTATATAATATATATAATTAATAATTATAATAAATCAATTGTGATAGCCTGAATCAATATTAATTGGCAGGATTCCTTCATACATTCTCAGTGACCTGTCATATTGATTCATGGTTAATTTAAAACATGAACTGCATTAATTCATTGTTAATTAAAGAATGGAAAGCTACGTTACTGGCCAGAGTGTGTGCAGGCAGTGGTAGCAATAGCCTTATTGGTAGAGGAGAGTCGGAAACTTACTTTTAGGGGAGCCTTAGTAGTCAGCACCCCACAACCGGTACGGTCAGGAGAAGAAAGGGACATGATTAGAAGAGCTGCTCTGAGGGAATGGAAAAGAGACATCCGGTGGGTGAGGGAGTGATACCAGCCAAAAACAAATTCCCCAATGTGGACCCACATTGGAAGGGTATGGATGAACACGATGAGGAAATGAGGGACTTTCGAGAAATGGTCATTTTGGGTATTAAAGAGGCAGCACCTAGATCTCAGAATTTTGTGAAAGCCTTTGAAGTGAGACAGGCAGTTTCGTTGATGACTTTTGATGAAGAATAGGGGAGTCAGGGGTTCCCTCCTCCTGAGACCCACCGGGAACCCTTGATAAATCTAAAGGTGGGACCTGAAGGAGTGGGAACAGTGTTTTTAGTGGATACGGCAGCAGCACGATCATCCCTAAGCTTTAGACCTAGCGGTGTTAAATTAACTAACAAAGGTCTCAAGGTTTCTGGAGTCAAAGGCAAAGAATTCTTAAATCAGAATGCAGGACAATGGCTCACAGATTCTCGGATCTTGAAATATGAGACAACCTTAATAGAACAGGATGACCTTGTGTTAGTCACAGACAGTTGCTTGAATCCAGCTGCATTTCTGTGGCAGAGAGAGAGGGGGGTGGCCCTTGGCAATCCAGAACATGACTGCCTTGATATTACTGAATATCAGACTAAAGTGCGAATGAACTTAAGAGACGTACCGTTGCATGCGAGAGCTCGGTTATTTATCGACGGGTCCTCCCGGATGATTGAGGGTAAAAGGCACAATGGATATGCTGTAGTAGACGGGATAGAGGGAAGCATTATCGAGGCTGAAAGACTGTCTAACGGCTGGTCAGCCCAAACTTGTGAACTCTATGCCCTAGAAAGAGCTCTCAGAACCTTAGAAAACAAAAAGGAACGATATGTACAGACTCCAAATATGTGTTTGGAGTGCACATACTTTCAAAAAAAAAATTTGGCAAGAAAGAGGACTAATAAATAGCAGAGGAAAAGAGCTAGCTCATGAGGAATTGATAAAACAAGTGCTGGAATCTCTGTTACTCCCGAGAGAAATAGTGGTAGTTCATATAAATGGACATCAGAAGGTGAATGACCTGGAAGTAAGGGGAAATGGACTGGTCGATGAGGCAGCTAAAGAAGCGACCCTGAATCCACAAGGAGCAGTGATATAC
This sequence comes from Chiloscyllium plagiosum, assembly GCF_004010195.1. NCBI lineage: Eukaryota > Metazoa > Chordata > Chondrichthyes > Orectolobiformes > Hemiscylliidae > Chiloscyllium > Chiloscyllium plagiosum. The sequence goes on along the minus strand of NC_057747.1, from coordinate 23,533,800 downwards.
TCCCTGATACCTACAGATTCAGATCTTCAGGGTGCCCCGTTGTTTGCTGCGGGGGAGGAAAAGGGTCTAAAGGATTTGAGAGCTGCAAAGACAGCAGATGGAGCAACCTTATAGTAGTTAGTACCCCCCATCAAGTCAGAACTGTGTTAAACCAAAAGGCAGGGAGATGGTTGACGAGGCCATCCTGATGGAAGAAGATGACCTGGTGTTAGCAACAGACACCTGTCTGAATGCAGCTACCTTCTTATGGAAGGGAGAACCTCTAGACAAACGAGAATCCAGAACATGACTGTTTAGATATCATAGAGTATCAAACCAAAATTAGACAGGACCTGAGAACTCTACCTTTACATGACGGGGATAGATTGTTTATAGATGGATCATCGAGAGTAGTAGAAGGAAAAAGACACAATGGATATGTAGTAGTGGACGGTAACAAAAACCAAACAGTGGAGGCAGACCGGCTGCCGAACACATGGTCAGCCCAGACCTGTGAATTGTATGCATTAAATCAAGCTTTAAAACACTTAGAGAATCGGGATGGGACAATTTACACTGATTCTAAATATGTATAAAATAATAAGGGAAGGGTTCAAAGGAGGAAGAAACCCAGGGGTGAGACCCTTCCAAAGTATACAGGTGGATTACACCGAACTACCCCCAGTGGGAAAACAGAAGTACCTGTTGGTCCTAGTAGACCACTTAACCGGGTGGGTGGAAGCTTTCCCTATGTCATTAGCCACCTCAAAAGGAGTGGTGAAAACCCTCCTTGAACATATCATCCCACGATATGGAATAGTGGAAAGTATAGATTCAGACCAAGGTAGCCATTTTACTTCCAAGATCTTACAAGGAGTAATGGCAAGAATTCCACACCCCTTTGGCACTCACCCTCCTCTAGGCGGGTGGAACGAATGAATCAAATCTTAAAGAAGCAATTATCTAAGCTAGTCCTAGAGACTCGATTACCATGGACAAAATGTTTACCTATCGCATTGCTATGCATTAGGACTGTTCCTAGACATGATATAGGCCTCTCTCCTTATAAGATGATGTTTGGATTACCTTTTTTGGGTGGAAGAGGGGAATTACCAACTGTAGAGTTCAATGATAAGTTTTTAAAGAACTATATTGTGGTGCTTGGCTCCTCTTTGTCTGTCCTTAGGAAGAAGGGTCTGTTGACCCAGATACCTCCACCTGAGTTCGACAACCGGGTGATTGGGTCCTGATCAAGACCTGGAAAGATACCAAACTCCACCCGAGCTGGGAGGGACCATTCCTAACCCTCCTGACTACTGAGACAGCTATCCGGACTGCTGAGAAAGGGTGGAGTCATCACACTCGCATCAAAGGTCCTGTGAACGCCCCATTGGCGGAGTGGCATGCTCATCCTACAGACAACCCTCTGAAAGTTAAGCTGAGAAAGAGGGAATGAACTAAGATAAAAGAGTCTTTTAATGTTTGATGATATATTGTATTGATTGTAAGGGTTGTGTGGACTCACCTCTCCCTGGCGCCTAAAAGATTAAGATAGGGTGATAGGCAGGGTTCAGAGATGGGTGGGTACTGGTATAGTATTATAACGTTAGTAGTATTAACTGTTCAAGGAAGCGGGAAAAATGATATCACTACATTATGCCAAAATTATGCTGAACAAGAGGGACTTGCCAACTGTTGGGTCTGTGCAGAGGTCCCACACTATGGCGAATCTGGGATCCCCACCTCGGTAATATCGCTCACCAAAAGAGAAATATACGATGTACAACAATTTGACTCGGGCTTAAATAATACAAAGTGGGAGTCTGAAAGGAGCAAATATAACTTTGCGGGATGGTTCCCAAGGCCAGCCCTGAAAACCCAGGGTGTTATCGATAGCCTTAGAATTTCCCCACCAAAAGGAGCAATGAATACCACCTGTTTCTGTAATCGGAATGACGCCGCACCCTTCCAATTAGGAAAATCATCTTGCGTCCATACCAACCAAGCCACTGCCACGAACACTCCCCAAGTATTGAACGGGACATATTGGGTATGTGGTCTGAAGGCCTATCCATTTATTCCCGGGGAAAAATACATTCGTGTGACCGAATGTGTGGAAATAAATGCATGTGATGAAATTGATGAAGCACTGCCTTAAAACAAGAAAGGCTAGAGTGGTTGCAATACCTTGCTGAGACAGTCCCTCACCTCCGAATAGAAAAATATGAACCCAACCTAAGAAAGGAGGGGGAGGATAAGACGTAAGACCCGAGAGGTCCCTGAAGGAGACTGTCTGCTGTGGACACTACTCCCAAACTACAGCACTACAAGGGCAGGGGTGGAAATACAGAAACTGGTAGCTGCCCTTGAAAATGTAATTAATGATACCACCGGCGCAATGGGAGAAACTCAATCCCAGATATCAGCCATAACCACTGAAATGATAGCAACAAGACTAACAGCTTTACAGAATCGAATGGCTTTAAATTATCTCTTGGCCGAAAAAGGGGGAACTTGTGCGCTGATTGGTAAGGAATGCTGCACCTTCATCCCAGACTCCTCTTCCATAGTGGAAGATACGGCAGAAATAGTAAAGAAAAAGATAAGCAATATAAGAGAAATTGCAGATGAACGCCGAAAAGATGAAAGATGGGGATGGGGTGACTGGAGACTGACCGGTTGGGGAAAATGGGCAGCTAATTTAGGCATACATCTATTACTAATAATTGTAGGTTTACTGCTAGGATTCAATGTGTTAAAATGGATAATGACTAAGCTGGTAATATCTTTGGGAGGACAATACAAGCGCAAGAAAGAGGGAGTAGCAGATTACTCCTGGAGTTTGAAAAAGACAGATTTAGAAGGACAGAAATGGCAAGATTGTGAACATCTGCACCGTAGAGTTAAAAGAGGGCAGAAAATAAAATTGCAAAAACAACAAATGGGAAAAGAAAAGAAATGGGGAAAAGTGTTGTTTTTGCAGATATAGAAAAAGCATACAGAAAAGGGGTACAGCAAGAGAACTATTAACTCTGCAGGTATTTAGGGAAGAGTATCTTTACTTTTCAGTGTATAATTGTGGTTAATTAAATACTAACTTTGGTGTGTAATTATTATACCAAATAAGTTCTTTTTAAAAATTATGTTTTCAGCAAAAAGCTGAGATAACCGAAATGCTTGGGATATACAAAATGATACAAGTTAATGAAATGTCTGAGGATGGAATGTACCAGCAGAATTGATACAAAATGTTAAACCAGATCTTGATGTACTGTCGACAAAATGTGTGTGTCAGCACTTACAGGGAGGAAGGTTGCCAACCTGGGGAAGGGGGCAATGGGTGTGGAGCATAGATGGGCAGAGGCAAAATACTAAGAGAGATTGAGTAATGCAGGAGTCGGGAGAGGTGACCTCA
>NC_057747.1:23500300-23530055 GCF_004010195.1 Chiloscyllium plagiosum | reverse complement strand
TGGGGAAGGGGGCAATGGGCGTGGAGCATAGATGGGCAGAGGCAAAATACTAAGAGAGATTGAGTAATGCAGGAGTCGGGAGAGGTGACCTCACGCAGCTCAAAAGTATAACTGTGTAGTAGTTTGAATAATCATGACTTCAATTGCTTTCTGCAATTGGGGTCCTTTCTTGCAAGATCGTAAAATAAATTGTCTTGTTTCCAGCTTTGGTGGTCTCGTATAATTTTATTTAGTTTGTTTCTTACACTTTGAAGTGATTTTCAAAGCCAATGATTTTCAAACGTAATTGGGGAAGGGCCACAAATGCTGGCCTTATCAATGATACCCCCAAGAATAAGGCATAGTAAATCAAAATGGATATCCCCCTTTGCTTTCAAAAGCCTCCTCAAAACCTAGTTCTGGCCACATCTTTGTTTGTTCATCCACTGCCCCCTCTACTGAACACTTTATCAATGAGGCACGGTATCTCCCTGCACCTCTATAAATTACCTTGCGATATTTTATTGTTTTAAAAATGCTATATAAATGCAATCACTGTTCAGTGAAATTATACTGTCATTGTTGATGCATTTCAAGGATTTTTTTTAACATCAGAGCATTTGATCAGGCTTTTAAAGGCAGTTAGAGATACGAGATGAGAAAGAAAGGAAGAGAGTTATAGATGGTTACAGCAATCTAGTTTAGCCACTCCTTCATAACCACCTTCTACATCCCCAATCCCAAAGAAATCCTTTACACATCTTCCTCGTCAATCTGCCTGCTCCTCAAGTCCAAGGAACAAAGATTTGAGTCTATCAGGTTTAGCAAATCATTAGTAAATCTGACTGGGCCACATTAAGCACTGGTGGAAGGTAGCTGAAAACTATGTAGGAACACATAATTGAACCAGAAACTGTGCTGATATAATAATAAAATATTGAAAAGAAATGGCTTCATGGGAGACATTTCTGTCTGAATGTAGGATTCCAGCAGTATTTAGATATACAGATTTTAAAAATGTCACAAAGAAGCATTTCCGACTCAGCCGAAATTCATTATTTAACTTCTGGAGTACAGCTTAAAGACCATAATATCCTATCTGATTGCTTTCAACTGATTGACACTGATACAAAAGGCTGCTCCTATTTTCAAAATGATATTAAATGAAAGACAATGCTCAAACATCAATATGAGCAAAGAATTGTAAATGTTAACAGCCCTGCTCAGTCACATGATACATTACCAACTTCCTCAATGACAGATCAACATATCAAATGAGAAGCCCCATGAAGTAAAAGACTATCTTAGTATTGCTTTTCCATGAAGACCAAAGCTCTCGATGGGACTTCCTTCAATAAGATCAGACCAAATTAAAAAGGCATTTGATTACCATCTTATGACATCCTCCAGAATGGAAGATAACTTCTGATGCCAATTCTGCTAATACCTTAGATGATAACTAAACTTGCCTCAACTCCATTTATCTACCTTTCCTCCAAATTCCTTCATTATTTCAGCTAACACAAATCTATCGCACTCAGTCCCAAAAATGTCAACAGAACCACACCATCCTTAGGATTTTGCAAAGGCACTTTCAGATTTCCACACATCTTTAGGTGAAAAAGTACCTGTAGATTTCAATCTTAACAAGTTAGCTCTAGTTTTACTATCATACCCCCACATTTTGGATTCTCCCAACAAAAGGGTGGTTTCTTGATATTAATCCCATTGAATCTCTACTCACAACTCCTGATTTTCCCGGCAACTCATTACCACAGCTAATTGCACTACAAATAAGGAAATTCCTTGTGGCCTCTTGCTAAATATGTCCTTCACAACTTGAGCTCTAGAAGGAACTGCAATAACCTTTCAGAGTTTTGGGCTTTAAAAGTTGAGTTTGGACTGTAAATAGTAACAATACATGGATGACTAATCTAGCTGCTTCTCAAAGCTAGCTTGAGTGACATGAGTCAGGAAGCTGAATGACGCTGCATAGATAAATGATGGTCCATCTGCTGCTAACAATCCCATTAAATGCAAGGAGATTTTTTTTACCCAATTGCGTGAACTGTCTCCTCACCAGCAAGGATATCACTTCTATCAAATCTTTCGTCGTTATTATTTCAAGATTTCATAACACTGGCAAATGTTTACATCCCTTTTCCCCAGGAGGATTTTGTTTTCATAGAATTAAACTCCTTACAGTGCAGAAAGAGGCCATTCAGTCCACTGAGTCTGTACTAACCTTCTTAAGAGCACTCCACTCCAATCTTGTAATTATGCATTTACCACAGCTAACCCCCCACATCGCCTGCACATGCACAGACACAACGGGGCAATTTTTAGCATGGCCAATCCAACTAACCTCCACATCTTTGGACTATGGGAGGAAACCGGAGCACCTGGAAGAAACACTCGCAGACACAGGGAGAACATGGGCGGCACGGTGGTTAGCACTGCTGCCTCACAGCGCTAGAGACCCGGGTTCAATTCCCGCCTCAGGCGACTGACTGTGTGGAGTTTGCACGTTCTCCCCGTGTCTGCGTGGGTTTCCTCCGGGTGCTTCGGTTTCCTCCCACAGTCCAAAGATGTGCAGGTCAGGTGAATTGGCCATGCTAAATTGCCTGTTGTGTTAGGTAAGGGGTAAATATAGGGGTATGGGTGGGTTGTGCTTCGGCAGGGCGGTGTTGGGCCGAAGGGCCTGTTTCCACACTGTAAGTAATCTAATCAACACAGTCGCCTGACGTTGGAATCGAACCCGGGTCCCTGGCGATGTGAGGCAGCAGTGCTAACTGCTGAGCCACCGTGCCACACTATTTTTTTTCCAATTCGCAAAGGTTTTCTTTGTAGGTGATTATTTTTCACTAGCATGGAATCTCACATCACACAAATATAGTTTCTGGATCTGTGTTGTTAGTTGTCAAACATAAGTTTGATAACACCCTGAATCGGGCCTCTCTGGGATAATTAGTCAATTACATTGGCGGGTTTGCTAAAGTAGATGTACAGAAGTTGTTCCCCTTGGGAGACAGTCTATGAGCAATGGGCAAATTCACTACTCTCTAAGAAATTATTTTCCCTCTCAGTCTTAAATGGACAACTCCTTACTTTGAGATTAAACTCTCTGGTCCTCGTCTCTCCTAAGAGTGGGAACAACCTCTCTTCATTAATCCTGTCAAGCCCACTAATACCTTCTTTATTTCAATAAGGTTGCCTCTCATTCTTCTGAACTCCAATGAGTACTGGGCCAACATACCCAACCTCTCATCATAAGGAAATCTGCCAATGACTGGATCAACCCTATGCAGCCTTAACTAATATTCTGTTCCTATAATCTTCTTTCCAAAGTGCATAACTTTGCACTTTTCCCACATTATTCCCAAACTGCCAAGTTTTGTTCACTCACTTCACCCATTTACATCCCTCTGCAGCACCTGCCTTCCCACCTATTTTTGTGTCATCCGTAAACCTGCCATTAGTACATTCACTTCCCTTATCTAAGTCATTAATATGTATTGTAAATATTTATGACCCCAGCACTCATCCCTGTGGCACTCTACTTGTTACAGGCTGCTATTCTGAAAATGCCCCCTTTATCCCAACTCTCCATCTTCTATTAGTTAGTCAGTCCTTTATTCATGCGAATATACTGCCTCCAAAACCATAGGCTCTTGAGTCATTAAATCAATAGCCATGAAGGAGTTCACGATGTGAAGGGACTGGGTTGGACAAAGTCAAAACCACACACCACCAGGTTATAGTCCAGAAGGTTTATTTGGAAGCACTAGCTAACGGAGCAGGATCCTGTCTTACAACCACCTGATGAAGGAGCAGTGCTCCAAAAGCTAGTGCTTCCAAATAAACCTGTTGGACTTTAACCTGGTGTTGTGTGATTTTTAACTTTGAAGGAGTTCAACATCATCCAGAACAAAGCATCTCGCCAAACCATCCACCTCCTTAAATGTTCTCTCCTTCTACCAGATAGACACAATGGAAACAATGTGTGCCATCTATAAGATACACTACAGCAACTAAAGCCCCTTTGGCAGCACCTTCCAAACACGTTACATTCATCATCTGGAAAGGAGGAGGCAACTGACGCATGGGAACACCATGACCTAGGAGTTCCCCTCCAAGGTACTAACTTACCATTCTGATTTAGAAATACATAAATGTCCCTTCAATGTTGTTCGGTCAAAATCCTGGAACTCCAGGATTGTATGTACCTACATCCTAAGCATTGCTATGGTTCCAAAGGGAGCTCACCACCACCTTCTCAAGCATGATTACTACTGTCCTTGCCAGCATCCTCACATCCTATGACCTAATAACAAAAAAACTATGTTCTCACACTAACTCAGTATTGTTTTTATTCTCTTAATGTTTAAAAATCTGTTAAACTCTTGTCTTGAATATCTGCAAGACTGAACAACTATAGTTCTCTGAGGTACAGAATTTCAAAGATTCACAAATTGTTGAGTGAAGAAATTTTTTCTTCTGCATCATTAATGCCTGACCCTTCATTCCGAGACTGTGACCTGAGTTTTGGACTCTCAGCCAGGAGTAAAGTGCTCCTATAATCTACCTCAGTCAAGTCCTGTAAAAAAAAGTCTTTACATTTCAATTAGCTCACCGCTCTATTCTGTGTGATTTAAGCTTCCACTATTCAACACCTTCAACCTGGCAGCATGGTGGCTCAATAGTTAGCACTGCTGCCTCACAGCGCCAGGGACTCGGGTTCAATTTCTGCCTCGGGCGACTGTCTGTGTGGAGTTTGCACATTCTCCCTGTGTCTGCATGGCTTTCCTCCCACAATCCAAAGATACACTGGCCATGCTAAATTGCCCATAGTATTAAGGTACATTAGTCAGGGGTAGAGGAATGGGTCTGGGTGGGTTAGTCTTTGGAAGGTTTGTGTGGACTTGTTGGGCCCATTCAAATTGGACTTTAACCAGCTTTGACCATTCTAATGAATCCTTGCTGCAATAACCCACCTTAGACCATAAGGCATAGGAACAGAAATCAGGCCATTCAGCCCATCAAATCTGCTCTGTCATTCAATCATGGCTGATAAGTTTCTCAATGCCATTCTCCCCGTAACCCTTGATACTCAAGAACCTATCTATCTTAGTCTTAAATATACTCAATGACCTAGCCTCCATAGCCTTCTATAGCAATGAATTTCATAGATTCACCAATCTGGCTGAAGAAATTTCTCCTTATCTCTGTTCTAAGGCAGTGCCCTCAGGTCCCGGTCTCTCCTACCAATGGAAACATCTTCCCTACATTGGGCAAGAGGTAAACCAGACGAGTCGAAAAGTGCGGTGCTGGAAAAGCATAGCCAGTCAGGAGCATCCGAGGAGTAGGAGAGTCGACGTTTTGAGCATAAGCTCATCAGGAATGGTCAGCTCATGCTCGAAACGACCAGCTGTGCTTTTCCAGCGCCACACGTTTCAACTCTGATCTCCAGCTTCTGCAGTCCTCGCTTTCTCCTAGTAATACAGACAAGAGAAACTTTGGAATTTCATTTTGTTATTTGGAGATTACGCCACAATGATGAAGAGGTAATGTCACAGCATTAGTAATCCAGAACCTCATGCAAATATCCTTAGAGCAGAGAAAGCAGATCTAACTGAGAGTGGAACCTGATAAGGGTGTCCAAACATATCACATCCAGAGACATAGATGGGGAGAAACCTTTCCCTTAAGTAAAAGCATCAATAATCAGTTTTAACGTAAGGATCAGGAAGTTTACAAGAGATTTGAAATAAAATGTTTCACCACACAGCACTGGGTATTCACTGCCTAAAAGAATAGAGGCAGGAATCATCAAGATATTTAAGAAGTATAAGGTGAATATGTGAAACAGCACAGCATACAAGGACACGGGTCAAGTGCTGAAAAATGGAATTAGTATAATTGATTAATGATAAAACACATACTAATAACAGAGTGCTGTAAAAATCCTATGAAATTATTACTGGTGAGGAGTCTCTGAAAGGCCCGTGTGTATTCTCTGTACCCCCATGTCGATGTTAAAACCTAACGTGTTAATCTTGAGAGATTGACCATTATTAGGCCAGACCAACAAAACAGGGAAATTTTAGGCTTATTTTTGAATGTGACAGGTAGGCTTTTAATCTGAAATTGATGATCGATTCAGTGACACTTGTCAAAGCTGGAGTTTATCAGGGGCTCCTTTGTTTCTACGTCTTTACAAAAGTACATTCATTCCTCTGCCTCTTCGGCCTAAATTTATCACAAGCCTTTACCAGTGACTACACTGAGGAGATGGCCTTATGCTGGGGAGAAGTTGGAGGGGGGGGGGGGGTGAGCTTATGGGAGCCGAGCCGATTGGCACCACGGGGGTTGTAGTTCCAACAGGTGGCCTCAGAAAGGCGCTCTACGGTTCACTGAACTACAACTCCCAGTTCCTCTTTCGGAGACTCGCACATGCGTAGTACGTCACCCCATCCTTCATCCAGGCCGCAGTTTAACCCGAACTCAACACAGCGGCAACGCCGCCGTACTCACTTTTCACATTCTCCGACGGGTACAACTTCTGAGCCTTCCGTAAGAACTTGAGCGCCTCTTCCCTGTTGCCATGTTTGAGCGCGTTCAAACCGATTTCCGTACAGCGTTCCGCCTCGTCTCTGTTTCCTTCCATTTCGGGGCTTTGGGGTTGAACGGCCACTGCCGGTGTTCTCTTGGTGTCGTCACATTGGAGGTCGGAAACAGCCGAGGGCGATCGGGTGAGTCGCGGTACGTCATAATCTGTGACGGAAACACCCGAGTGCCGTGGGCGGTCCGGTTTCGGGAACGTCATCATCAGTGACGAAAACAGCCGTACGCGTTGCGAAACGATTCGGCGGTTGTATAGGCGACGCATACTCAGTTGTGATTGTGACGCTTTGCGACGCCATTTTACCGTAGGTTGACGCATGTCTACTTGCGACAGAAGCGTCGCTACAATTTACCACGAGATAGCGCAAACTCACTTCCCAGACCCACTAGTGTCGCCATCTTACTGTAGGGTAAAGAAGCATGCTCATTTGTGACAGTGAAGCCCTTACGAGGCCATTTTTCTATAGGAAGGAATAGCCACTTCCAAGAAATGTTGCATTAAATTCTGGCATCCCCACTGGGGTGGAATGATCTGAGCTACAGGCAGAAGCTGAATAGACTAGGGCTGTTTTCACTGGAGTGTCAGAGGCTGAGGGTGACCTTATAGAGGTTTATAAAATCATGAGGGACACAGATAGGATAAATAGGTCTTTTTCTCAAGGTTGGGAAGTTCACAACTAGAGGGCATTGGTTTAAGGTGAGAGGGAAAAATGGGACTTAAGGTGCAACTTTCTCACAGAGGGTATATGGTGCGTATATGGAATGAGCTGCTAGAGGCTGGAGGCTCATATAATTACAACATTTAAAAGGCATCTGGATGGGTATATAAATAGGAAAGCTTTAAGGGTTATGAGCCAAATGGTGCCAATGGGACTAGATTAATTTAGAATATCTGGTGCGGCATAGTGGCTCAGTATTGAGCACTGTTGCCTCACGGTGCCAGGGACCGGTGTTCGATTGTACCGTTGTGTAGACTGTGTGAAGTTTGCACTTTCTCCCTGTGTCTGCGTGGGTTTCTGCTCAAGGTCCGGTTTCCTCCCACAGTCCAAGTATGTGCAAGTTAGGTAGATTGGCCATACTAAATTGCCTATAGTGTTCAGGGATATGTAGGTGTGTTAGCCAAGGGATATGGGAATATGGTATGGGGATGAGTCTGAATGGATGTCTGTTGGACTCGTTGGGCTGAATGGCCTTCTTCCACACTGTAGGGATTCTCTATTATATAGATGAGTTGGACTGAACAATCTGTTTCTGTGCTGTACATCTCTTTGACTCTAAAGTAAAGACATACATATTTGTATCGCTTGTCATGATATCTATGTGTTCCAAAGCCCCTCACAACCAATATTTTCAAAGTATAGTTAACTATTGTATTGGAGGAAACCCAATTTATGCACATCAAAGTCCCATCAAGACTCAATGATGAAATTATGTTTGTGTTGTTGACTGAGGGATAAATGCAGTTTGGTACACCAGGGATGTCTCTTCAACAAACATACAAAATAGAAACTTAAGTAGATTATTCCGTCCCTCGAGCTTGCTCTGCCATTCAATAAAATCATGGATGATCTGATTGTGTTTTGATTTCCACATTCTCTTCCCAATAACTCGAATCTGCACCTCTGCGTTAAAAACATTCAATGTCACAGCCTCAACCTCCTTTCTGAGGCAGAGACTTCAACTGGCACAGCCCTCTGAGGGGAAAATTCATCTCTGTCTTCTCCGGAAAAGACAGCCACACAATCTCAGCTTAATAGCAAGGGCTGCTCCCTCCAAAGCAGAAGACCTCCATCATTAACAAACTGAAGTATTAGCTTTGATTTTTTTCATATCAAAGTCCCAGTGAATGGCTTGAACCTGCAAATTTCTGTCTTAGAAGATTGCTATCCACTGAGCTATTGCTGATACAAGGAATTTATTATTATTTGGGGACCTTGCTGTTGGCAGATTAATTATCACATGATACAGAAACAGAATACACCTCTAGAAATATATCCTTGGCTATGATGTGCTTAGGGTTATTGTGAAGATGTAAAAGGTAACATCTGAGTACAGTTGCTTTGTTTGCACTTTGGTAAGATGTGATTTGATTGAATAAGTGTTGCACACCTGTTGCTACTTAAATAACAGCCATGGGAATCATAAATTTGCTGACATCGTGATTTCTCATAGTATCCTGTGTAATTTCAAACCCAGTGTCTTATTAACTCTTTAAATCCAATCTCATTAATGTGTAAGAGAGAAAGTGAGGGCTGCAGATGCTGGAGATCAGAGCTGAAAATGTGTTGCTGGAAAAGCGCAGCAGGTCAGGCAGCATCCAAGGAGCAGGAGAGTCGACGTTTCGGGCATAAGCCCTTCTTCTCCTGCTGCGCTTTTCCAGCAACACATTTTCAGCTTCATTAATGTGTAAATCTACCAAAGGCAGCAGGAATAAATATGAGTCATATACTTGAAACTTTATAGCTGTTTGCACCAAAGGGGAAAAAGATTTGCGTAGCTTTAGGGATAGGAGAGAATTGCAACTGATTTCAAAGAATCAGCATTGGGACAAATAGCCATTTTTTTCAGCCGTATCAATTATTCAATTCTAAGATTCTGTCATATAATTACCATTTGATGATCATATTTGGTTACAAGGTAGCAGAATGGCAGTCTAATTATTATACAGAACTAATTGAGGCTGCATTAATGGCATAATTTGCAATCATAGCTCCTCAATTTTTTTCATAGAACTTAATTAATTACACTGCTAATCTGCTCCTTATTTTGTTTTAATGTTTTGCTGACATTCAATGCAATGCTTTCCATTAAATGCTTGGGAAAGCATAGAGCAAAATGTGAAGCAAAAATGTAAAACTTTAATTATGGAGCAACTTTTAAAGCCGCTCACTTACACTGGATTAGTATGAAGTGTGCCGATTCATTACACCTCACTGGGGACCTATTCTGGAAATCAAGCTTCTGTAGTTCCCAAAGTTATCACAAATGTTCGAGCTTTTAAACAGTATGCAGAATTCTCCAAGACTTTCAGCAGCTGTAGTGTCCACACAGACAGGAGTTGTGTAACACATGGTTTGTGGAGCAGTATCTCTGACAGTACAACACTCACTCCCTCAACACTGCGCCAGTCGAGGACTCAAATCCCACATTTCATTTTTCTCAGGTGCATCCAGCACAACCAACGAACAACAGAATAAAATCCCAACAAGGAAATAAAACCACAAAAATTCAAAATTGCAGAGAAAAATACAGAGTGAGGAAGATGCAACAGGTATTGTGGGCAGTTTTGGGCCCTGTATCTATGGAAGGCTTTGGAGGGGATCCTTAGGACATTTACAAGAATGATCCTGGGAATGGAGGGCTTGTCATATGAGGAGTGATTGAGGACTCTGGGTCTGACCTCAATAGTGTTTAGATGGATGAGGGGAGGATCTGATTGAAACTTACAGAACACTGAGAGGCCTGGATAGGGTGGACGTGGAGAAGATGTTTCCACTAATAGGAGAGACTAGGACCTGAGGACACAACCTTAGAGTGAAGGGAAGAGCCTTTAGAGCTGAGATGAGGAGAAATTTCTTCAGCCGGAGGGTGATGAATCTGCGGAATTAATTCCACAGAAGGCTGTGGAGCCCAAGTCATTGTGAGTCTTTAAGACAGAGATAGATTCTTGACTGGTAAGAGGATCGAGGGTTATGAGAAGGCAGGAGAATGGGGCTGAGAAACATATCAGCCACAATCAAAAGTAGAGCAGACTCGATGGGCCCACTGGCCTAATTCCGCTCCTGTATTTTATGGTCTTATAGATTGAAGGAGAACTTGAGCCTGTTAAAAGATGGACCCCATCAGAGACAGGCAAACGCTCAGGGATGATAATGTAATGAGAGAGCGCGAATTAAAGATGTTTCTATTTGATGTTACAGTGTTGCCGCAGTTTTGTTCATCTTGCCATTGGGCACTGTAGATGTTTTTCTGTGCAGGGAAGTGGGTCATTTCCAAGTGTGCAAGTCAAATCCAAACGTACTTACACCATTCAGCTGTTATCACATTCTCTGTTGTAACAGTCATCAGATCTGAGTGACAGTGCCAGGAAGGATTTAACAGGCATGCCAGAGGTGGCACGGTGGCACAGTGGTTAGCACTGCTGCCTCACAGCACCAGAGACCTGGGTTCAATTCCTGCCTAAGGCGACTGACCGTGTGGATTTCCTCCGCGTGGGTTTCCTCCGGGTGCTCCGGTTTCCTCCCATAGTCCAAAGAAAAATGGGCAGGTTAGGTGAATTGGCCATGCTAAATTGCCTGTAGTGTTAGGTGAAGGGGTAAATGTAGGGGAATGGGTCTGGGTGGATTGCGCTTCGGCGGGTCGGTGTAGACTTGTTGGGCCGAAGAGCCTGTTTCCACACTGTAAGTAATCTAATCTAAAGCAAAATTAATGAAAGTGGACACACTGAGACATAGAAAATAGGACAGAAATAGGCCATTCAGTCCATCATGTCTGGTCCACCATTCAATATGCTCATGGCCAATCCTTTATAGAACATTACAGTGCAGTACAGGCCCTTCGGCCCTCGATGTTGAGCCAATCTGTGGAACCAATCTGAAGCTCATCTAACCTACACGATTCCATTATCATCCATGTGTTTATCCAATGACCTTTTAAATGCCCTTAAAGTTGGCGAGTTTACTACTGTTGCAGGCAGTGCGTTCCACTCCCCTACTACTCACTGAGTAAAGAAATTACCTTTAACATCTGTCCTATTTCTATCATCTCTCAATTTAAAGCTCGTGCTAGCCATCACCATCCGAGGAAAAAGGCTCTCACTGTCCACCCTATCTAACCCTCTGATTGTCTTATATGTCTTAATTAAGTCACGTCTCAATCTTCTCTCTAACAAAAACATCCTCATGTCCCTCAGCCTTTCCTCATAATACCGTCCCTCCATACCAGGCAGCATCCTGGTAAACCTCCTCTGAACCCTCTCTAAAGCTTTCACATCCTTCCTATAATGCAGTGACCAGAACTATATGCAATACGCTATGTGCGGCCGCACCAGAGTTTTGTATAGCTGCAGCATGACCTAGTGGTTCCGAAACCCAATCCCTCTACCAGTAAAAGCTAACACACCGTATGCCTTCTTAAAACCTGGGTGGCAACTTTCAGGGATCTATGTACATGGACAGCGAGATCTCTCTGCTCATCTACACTACCTTAGCATTAGCCCAATACTCTGCATTCCTGTTACTCCTTCCAAAGTGAATCACCTCACATTTTTCCACATTAAATTCCATTTGCCTCCTCTCAGCCCAGCTCTGCTATCCCTAATCAAATTATTCTTTTCTAGATGATCTTAAATCTTATCTCTTATAACCTTTTCCAACACATTACCCACAACCGAAGTAAGGCTCACTGGTCGATAATTACCAGGGTTGTCTCTCCTCCCCTTCTTGAACAAGGGGACAACATTTGCTATCCTCCAGTCATCTGGCACTATTCCTGTAGACAATGATGTCATAAAGGTCAAAGTCAAAGGCTTGGCAATCTCCTCCCTGGCTTCCCAGAGAATCCTAGGATAAATCCCATCAGTCCCAGGGGATTTACCTATTTTCTCACTTTCCAGAATTGCTAACACCTCCTCCTTGTGGACTTCAATCCCATTTAGTCTAGCAGCCTGTATCTCACTATTCTCCTCAATAACATTGTCTTTTTCCAGTGTGAATGCTGACAAAAAATATTCATTTAGTGCTTCCCCTATCTCCTCGGACTCTACACACAACTTCCCACTACTGTCCTTGATTGGCCCTACTCTTACTCGAGTCATTTTTTTATTCCTGGTATACCAATAGAAAGCTGGAGGGTTTTCCTTGATCCTATCTGCCAATGACTTCCCATGTTCCCTCCTGGCTCTTCTTAACTCTCTCTTAAAGTCTTTCCTGGCTAACTTGTAACTCTCAATCGCCCTATCTGAGCCTTCACGTCTCATCCTAATATAAGCCTTCTTTTTTCTCTTGACAAGAGATCCAATTTCTTTAGTAAACCACCTTCCCCTTGCTCGACAACTTCCTCCTTTGTCTGATAGTAATACTAATCAAGGACACGCAGTAGCTGTTCCTTGAATAAGCTCCATATTTCAATTGTGCCCATCCCCTGCAGTTTCTTTCCCCATCCTATGCATCCTAAATCTTGCTTAATCACATCATAATTGCCTTTCGTCCAGCAATAACTCTTGCCCTGCAGTATACACCTATCCCTTTCCATCGCTAAAGTAAACATAACCCAATTGTGGTCACTATCACCAAAGTGCTCACCAACCCCCAAATCTAACACCTGGCCTGGTTCATTACCCAGTACCAAATCTAATATGTCCTCGCCCCTTGTTGGCTTGTCTCCATACTATGTCAGGAAACCCTCCTGCACATATTGGACAAAAAATTGACCCATCTAAAGTATTCGAAATATAGCATTTCCAGTCAATATTTGGAAAGTTAAAGTCCCCCAAAACAACTACCCTGTCACTCTCGCTCCAGACTTATCTTTGCTATCATTTTCTCTCCATCTCTGGAACTGTTCGGAGGCCTATAGAAGGAGCTTAAAAATGTGTTGCTGGAAAAGCACAGCAGGTCAGGCAGCATCAAAGGAGAAGGAGATTCGATGTTTCGGGCATAAGCCCTTCTTCAGGAATGAGGAGGGTGTGCCAAGCGGGCTAAGATAAAAGGTAGGGAGGAGGGACTTGGGGGAGGGGCGTTGGGAATGCGATAGGTGGAAGGAGGTTAAGGTGAGGGTGATAGGCCGGAGAGGGGGTGGGGGCGGAGAGGTTGGGAAGAAGATTGCAGGTCAAGAAGGCGGTGCTGAGTCTGAGGGCTGGGACTGAGAAAAGGTGGGGGGAGGGGAAATGAGGAAGCTGGAGAAATCCGCATTCATCCCCTGTGCCTGGAGGGTTCCTAGGCGGAAGATGAGTCGCTCTTCCTCCAGGCGTCGTGTTGCCATGGTCTGGCGATGGAGGAGGAGGCCAAGGACCTGCAAGTCCTTGGCGGAGTGGGAGGGGGAGTTAAAGTGTTCAGCCATGAGGCGGTTGGGTTGGTTGGTGCGGGTGTCCCAGAGGTGATCTCTGAAACGTTCCGCAGGTAGGCGGCCTGTCTCCCCAATGTATAGGAGGCCACATCGGGTGCAGCGGATGCAGTAAATGATGTGTGTGGAGGAGGCCTATAGAAGACTCCCAACAGGGTGACCTCTCCTTTTCTGTTTCTAACCTCAGCCCATACTACCTCAGTAGACGAGTCCTCAAACGTCCTTTCTGCCACCATAATACTGTCCTTGACTAACAATGCCACATTTCCCCCTCGTTTACCATCTTTTCTGTTCTTACTGAAACATCTAAATCCCAGAACCTGCAACAGCCATTCCTGTCCCTGCTCTATCCATGTCTCTGAAATGGCTACAACATTGAAATCCCAGGTACCAACCCATGCTGCAAGTTCACCCACCATATTCCGGATGCTCCTGGTGTTAAAGTAGACACACTTCAAACCACCTTCCTGCTTGCCAGTGCACTCTTGCGACCTTGAAACCTCATTTTTGAGCTCACTATTCTCAACCTTCTGGACACTGGAGTACAATTTAGATTCCCATCCCCCTGCTGAATTAGTTTGAACCCTTCCAAAGAGCATTAGCAAATTTCCTCCCCAGAATATTGGTACCCCTCTGGTTCAGGTGTAGACCATCCTGTTTAGATCCCACCTAACCCAGAATGAGCCCCAATTATCCAGGTATCTGAAACCCTTCCTCCTGCACTGTTCCTGTAGCCACACATTCAACTCCACTCTCTCCCTATTCCTCGCCTTGCTAGCACATGGCACGGGCAACAAACCAGAGATAACAACTCTGTTTGTTCTAGCTCAAAGCTTCCACCCTAGCTCCATGAATTTCTGCCTTAAATCCCCATCCCTTTTCCTACTGATGTCTTTAGTACTTATGTGGACCATGACATGGGGCTGCTCCCCCTCCCCCTCAAGGATCCCGAAAACACGATTCGAGACACGATCTCAATGTCATTTCTCACCATACCCTTGGAGCCTTTAGTGTCCAGAAGTCTATTTCTTTCTCAAATGTATTCAGTGACTTTGCCGCCACAGCCTTTGTGGTAGAGAATTCCACAGGTTCACCAGCCTCTGAGTGAGGAAATGTCTCCTCATCCCAGTCTGAAATAGCTTACCGCATATCCCGAATCCATGACCCCTTGTTCTAAACCTCATCAGCCAGGAAAAGCATCCAGCCCTGTCGGAATTTTATTTGTTTCAATAAAATTCCTTCTCACTCTTCGACACTTTCAGTGAAAACTGACCCAATATCTCCTCTTACGTCAAACCCGGTGTTTTGGTGAACCCTTCACTGCACTCCCTCTAGGACCGGTATAACCTCATTTGGATAAGGAGAGCAAAACTGCACTGTCACCAAGGAAGAAAATAACAAACTGAGCTTGGGACTCCAGGTTGGAAGGGGTCACAACGTCAGACTAAGGAAAGACTTGCATTTCCACAGCAGCTTCCTCAACGTGAAGAGGTCCTTGCAGCCGACATTGTCCTTAGGAATTGCAGAGTCACTCTGGTGATATCAGATCCCACAGGGCAGTCAATTTATGCAAAGCAAGATCCCACAGACAGCAAAGCGATACCTGACCAGACAATCTGTTTTTAATTTTTGTGGTTTAAGTCTTTTTAATATAAATATTTATTCTCTCATGGGACGTGGGTATTGCTGGCTGGACCAGCCTGTCCCTAGTTGCTCTTGGGAAGGTGGGGGTGAGTTTCCTTAAACCACTGCTATAGGCTGACCCACAATGCCGTTAGGGAGGGAGTTCCAGGATTTTGATCCAGTGACCCTGAAGGAACAGTGATATATTTCCAAGTCAGGTGAGTGGCTTGGAGAGGAACTTGCAAGGGGTGGTGATCCCACGTATCTGCTGCCCTTGTCCTTCTGCATGGAAGTGGTTGTGGTTTGGAAGGCGCAGTCTGAGGATCTTTGGGGAATTTCTGCAGAGCATCCTGTGGATGGTATGCACTGCTCCTACTGAGCCGGACGGAGTGGATGTTTCTGGATGTGGTGCCAATCAAGCAGGCTGCTTTATCCTGAGTGGTGCTAACTATTGGCTGGGAAATCAGAAAGAACGGCAGGATCATATCCTTATGGCTGTTGTTCACAACAAGCAAGGGCACCGTGGTATTGCCACTGGATTAATAATTCAGAAACCCAGGTAATACTCTGGGGACCTGGTTTGAATCTTACCATGGTGGAATTTGAATTCAATTTTAAAAACTTTGGAATTAAAAGTCTAATAATGACTGTGAGCCCATTTTCAAATGTAAAAACTCATGCTCTTAAGAAAAGGGAATTGAATTGAATTGAATTTATTGTCACGTGTACCTGTGTCACTGTGAAAAGCTTTGTCTTGCGAACAATACAGGCAGATCACATAGTTAAATAGCATAGATAAGTAAATAATAGGTAAACAGCAGCAAAAACAAAAATACAGGTACAGGCGAATGTTAAGTTTGTGTGTCCATTCAGTATTCTAACAACAGTAGGGTAGAAACTGTCTCAAAACCGGCTGGTGTATGTGTTCAGGCTTCTGTACCTTCTCCCCGATGGTAGAGGGTGTAGAAAAACATTGCCAGGGTGGGATAGATCTTTGAGAATGCTGGCGGCCTTTCCTTGACAGTAGGTCTGGTGGATGGATTCTATAGATGGGAGGTTGGCCTTTGTGATTGTCCGGGCCGAGTTCACCACTCTCTAACTGTCTCTGATTTTGAATGATACAGTTGTCGTACCAGGTGGTGATACATTCAGACAGCATGTTCTCGATGGCGCACCTATAAAAGTTGGCAAGGGTATTCACTGTTATGCCAAATTTCCTCAGCTGCCTGAGGAAGAAGAGACATTGTTGGGCCTTTGTAACCAGTGCGTCCACATGAAGAGTCCAAGAAAGCTTGTTGTGGATGACCACTCCCAGGAGCTTGACACTCTCCACTCGTTCCACTTCTGTGCTGTTAATGTACAGGGGTGCATGAATAACATCCTGCCGAAAGTCAATAATGAGTTCATTGGTTTTGCCAGCATTGAGAGCTAGGTTGTTCTCAGTGCACCGTTTTTCCAAGTCTTCCACTTCCTGTCTGTAGTCTGTCACCATCTGAGATTCGACCGACTATGGTGGCGTCATCAACGAACTTGGAAATGGCATTAGCCTGGTATTTGGTGACACAGTCATGGGTATACGCTGAGTACAATAGGGGGCTGAGTGCGCACCCCTGGGGGGGGCTCCAGTGTTGAGTGTTAGTGACGATGAAATATTGTCCCCAATCTTCACTGAATGTGGCCTGTGGGTCAGGAAACTGAGGATCTAGTTGCAGAGAGTGGGGCTTAGTCCAAGTTCACTAAGTTCAGTAATCAGTCTTGAGGGGATAATAATGTTGACGGCTGAACTGTAGTCAATGAGTAGCATTCTTATGTAGCTGTTCTTGGTGTCAAGGTATTCTAGGGAGGAGTGAAGAGCAAGTGATATGGCATCTGACATAGATCTGTTGGTCCGATAGGCAAATTGGAGTGGGTCAAGAGTAGTGGGGAGGCTGGAGTTGATTAATACCATGACCAGCCTTTCAAAGCACTTCATGACCACCAAAGTTAGGGCCACTGGACGGTAATCATTGCGACATGCTGCATGAACCTTCTTAGGCACAGGGATGATGTTGGCCCCCTTGAAACAGGCAGGGAGAGGTTGAAGATGTCTGAGAAGACCTCTGCCAGTTGATCTGCGCATGCTCCAAGTGCACGGCCTGGTACTCCATCTGGTCCTATCGCTTTCCTTAGATTCACACAAAAGAAAACTGATCTGACCTCTGATTCAGTGACTGTTGGGATAGGCTCCTCAGGACTTATTGTAATAGGTGTTACCTCTCCGCCGAACTTTGGGATCTCACCTGGTTTTGCCTACATATGACTCCAGACACAAAGCAATGCAGTTGACTCTTAACTGCTCGCTGAAATGGAAGAGAGAAGCAGCTCACAAAACAGGAATAAAACTGGATGGATCACCCAGTATCAACTTGGGCACCGAAATGGCAATGACAACCTCAGGCCGATTGAACCCACAAAGTCCTTTTTAACAGTGGGCAGTTGGTGCGAAACCCCAGAGCCCGTGAAGTCTCATGGCATCAGGTCAAACATGAGTGAGGAAGGCTCCTGCCCCTACTCAGCTGATGAATCAGGGCTGTCATGTTGAACACCACTGGGAGGAAGCACTGAGGGTGGCAACATGAAGGAAAACTGTACTTGTGTTGGAACTGCCTCCCTAACAGCATCATGTGGCAATCTACAGCAAATGAACTGCAACAGTTTAAGCTATTAGCATTGTACATAAATAACACAGTCTGGGTCGAGATAGAGCATTCTGGAAGACACAAAAACATGAGGAAAATTCTTTAAACCTTATTGATGTAACTAAAAGATCATAGCCTGGTAGATCTATGGTTACCATGTGTAGCAGTATTTAGTATTAATGTACAATAATGGTATTACTTTGAGGTCTCAGATTGAAGATAATCCTTGAGTTTGCCTTCTCTTCAACCAGTGTGTCTTAAACCTAAGTTCATGGTGTGGCATCAAACTGTATGAGTAAAGTGCACAGTACTCCTATCTTCAAATAAACGATATTCGGTCGACAAAAAAGGCGTTCAGACAAATGAAGTTACAGATTGCTGAGCAGTAATAGTACCAGGGACCCCGGTTCGATTCCAGCCTTGGACGCCAGTCTGTGCGGAGTTTGCACATTCTCCCCGTGTCTGTACGGGTTTCCACTGGGTGCTCTGGTTACCTCCCACAGTACCAAGATGTTCAGGTTCGGTGGATTGGCCGTGCTAAATTGCTAATATAGTGTCCAGAGATGTGTGGGTTAACCATGGGAATGCAGGGTTACAGGGATAAGGTGGGGGGGGGGGTCGGAGTATGATGTTTATTTGGGGGTATGGTGTGAATTCAGTGGGCTGAATGGCCTGCTCCCACACTGTAGGGATTCGATGAAAACCTGTATCACATTTGTGAAGGGTTTAAAAATACCTGGATGTTGATGAATTGAAGTTAACTGGGTGCACTGCCCAATTATTGTGTAAGTTCACTATTGGTTGGTGTAAGTGATTACAACTACAAACCCCGCAGGTGCTGGCACCAATTGAGCTGGCTTTCCAATAAAACATCCTGAAACCGGGAAAGGGAAGTGGATTTGAGTGAACACAAACCCAGTGGGAAGAACTAAATTTTTACTCCCGTGGTAATGAACACAGTGGTACCTTACAATCTCACTCTTGCTGCGGAATGCGTAGGCTCTCACTCTGCAGTAGTTAATGAAGCAGGACGTTATTGGGACTGAGCAAATTCTAATTCTAATTCAGAAAGATATTTGCCGCAAGTGTAATTCATGAAACATCACACCAGAGGGAGCACTGACATAAAGTATGAAGAAGGAACCTGTTCAGGATGTGAGTTATCACAGAATCCCTACAGTGTGGAAACAGGTCATATTGCCCAACCAGTCCACACCGACCCTGTGAAGAGTAACCCACCCAGACCCATTCCCCTGACTAATGCACCTAGCCCATGAATCCTGGAATACTATGGGGCAACTTAGCATGGCCAAATCTCCGAACCTGCACATCTTTGGAAACCGGAGCACCCAGAGGAAACCCACCCAGACACTGGCAGAATGTGCAAACTCCACACAGACATTTGCCCGAGGCTAGAATTGAACCCGGGTTCCTGGCGCTGTGAGGGAGCAGTGCTAACCACTGTGCTGCCCCGATATCAAAATGATTAATAAAAAGCCTACATTTATATATGATTCGGAGATGCCAGTGTTGGACTGGGGTGTACAAAGTTAAAAATCACACAACACCAGGTTATAGTCCAACAGGTTTAATTGGAAGCACACTAGCTTTCGGAGCGACGCTCCTTCATTAGGTGATTGTCAATCACCTGATGAAGGAGCGTCGCTCTGAAAGCTAGTGTGCTTCCAATTAAACATGTTGGACTATAACCTGGTGTTGTATGATTTTTAACTTTGTACATTTGTATAGTACCTTTCATGACCATCCAGCATTGCAAAACATTTTGCAACTGATGAAGTACTTTTGCAGGCATTGTACTCCAGGAGGTGCAAGCAGACAATTTGTGCACAGCAAGATCCCATAAACAGCAACGTGATTATGGGCAGGTAAACTTTCATATGTACTGTTGGTTGAGGGATAAATACTGGCTCATCTGTCATCATGGAGTTGGATCTTGAAAGAAGGATCGGGGTTCCTGGGTAAGGATCTAGAAGCATTGCTGAATCCGGATTGTTGGAACTCTTGTTGCTTTGCAGAAAACATTCCAAATCTGGCATAAACCCAGTTTGATTTTTTATTCAATCTGTTGAGACAAACATGGGTATGTTCACAATGCGACAATGCTATCAAAACAAACCAGCTTTTTCTTCACCCCTACATGAGTTACGGTTTGAATACACGTTTAATCATATGAATACCTAATATATATACACACAGGCAAACATGTTGAGTACCAACATGTGTTCACTATACACCAGTAACAGTGAAAGTGGGGGAGAGATACCTCGTCGGCCAAGAATGAAAGTTGGTACTTTCTATCAGCACATTCCAGAGCTCTGGGCTGCAACATCTTTGTAAAATTGTATGTTGCCACAATCACATGGGCTGCTGGTTGTCTCCATTGGTTGGACAGCTGGTCAGCCTTGCCTGGAGGACCATCACCTCGGTGAAAGACGCTCTTTGGTCTGCCCGAAGCTTGTTGGTCTTCCAGGGCAAGGGGTTGACCCTGACCGAGTGTCACAGACTGGCACATTCCAAGGTCCAGGACTACGTGGTGAGGGATGCACTAAAGCTTGGAGCAGCTGCTGCCAAGGCACAGGGGGGAAAGACCATTGCTCGAGGTCTTCCTGCTGAAGTTAAATAGGGGTGTGTTTAGTTATTGGACCCTCCTAGTGCCTCAAATACATGTAAATATAGTCTGGTTCAAGTAAGAGGTGGAGTCAAACTCCAGTGTTTGTTTCCTTGATATGCTACTGTACTGAGTTAGTGACTACCTGTACATATAAATATATTTTTTATGAATAAAGTATATTTTTGAAATAAAAAAACTCTCAGCGCCAATAGCACACAGTTTGGTCCCCGTACAACCTGTGCTGCATTCAGGATCTATCTTGCTTGTCCACCCTCTAGTGGAGGTCACAGCACTGTGGGTCAGACCTGCCTTCAAACCGAGAACAGAATAAAGATTTACTTGTGTAGTCGCATCTTCTCTTGTAATCCAGGAAATGAGGCACCACTGCATCACCCCACCCAGATCCACTTCCAGAATCAAGGTGCAGAGTTTTGCTGTACTTATCCTCACACATAATATGATCCCACAAATCTCCACCTCCACTAAATTAACACAAATATCAGTCAGAGTTGTGCTTCGAAGGGCAGAGGAGCAACACAGTTACAATTTCTTACCAGTTCCTTTCCTTTTGTCTTTTCTGTGTCTTTATGGGCAATGTGGTGTGATGTTTATCTACATTAGAGGTTTTGTATAAATATGAATTAATGATGAAAAGGAGGTAAGCAATGGTAATACCATGATAAGCATAAAAGGGTTTTATTCTGCAGAATGATTGATGGAAGGAATAGATTTGTATCACAAACAAAACACTGCTGAAAATTTGATACATATCATGGTTTGTTATTTAAAATCAGAGTTCTTCAAAAAGGTGCATAAGGGTTGTCTAAATATACTATCTTGGTTCCAATGTCTCACTGTTATTCTCCGATCATCGATAACAGAAAGAAGCTAGTGATCTCTCACTAGCTTTTGCACTTTACTGGAGAAACATTTCTTCTCTAGTCTCTCTTTCCTCTTTCTCTGGCTGTCACTTTGCTAACCTTCCCTTCATTGCATTATTGGCTGTCAGCTTGACCTCCATTTACGGCACAGTTATGGGATTGTGTTTATATTTTGCTTTATCAGCCTCCTGCAGGATGTAGGGAAAAGGCAGGAAAGCTGTGATCACATTGGATGGTGGTACAGACGCTATGGTCCACTTCACCTCCAATGTCTTGTACGCTCCGTGTTAAGAAAATAAAAAATCAAACATTTTACTTCCATCATCCTTTGAGGAAGAGAATGCCAAAGACTCAATCATTTGAAAGAACAGATTTCTCCTTATCTCGTTCTTGAATGGGCAACACCGTATTTTTAGCAGCTGTAATGTCAACTTACTCTTAAATTGAGTCTGATCTTTCTTGAGAGACTGTTGTGTATCCCAGATGTAATGTCATAGCTATTAAGTAAAACGTAACAAACCTGTGCCCTGTTGATCAAGATTGAGTCTCTTTTTTTGCCTAAGATCTGGTGTAGGCATCTATCTCTACATTGGTATCAGCAGCCTAGACCAATGCCAGCAAGGATTGGTGGCAGGAGATCTTCCCAACACCTCCCAGAGTATCTCTGACATTTTAACAATTGTTGTCGGGTGATATTGTTGTGCACAAACTAGGTGTTACATTTTCTGCATTACAACTTGAGCAAAGACTCTTTGATGTGTAATCACTGAATAAGGTGGAAGGTGTTGTGTAGGTTTCTCTCGTGGGTCCTGTTTGATGTTTGAATTCAAATTCCCAGTGGGCCTGGATTCTGGTCATTGATTCAAGGTACGATGAAGTCAGCCGTTTCTTCACCAGTAACTCTCTTTCAGAGCTGATCTTTTAAAGTCAATGCCTCGGCAGTTCCTCTCCAAGCCAATATATTCAATCTGAGTCAGGAAGCAAGCCTCTACGTGTTTAGCAGCAACTCCCACTTGAAAGAGGTCTCTCTCAACTAATTGAATCTCAGCTGAAATTATTCTCTGAGTCACAACACTCCTTTTCTTACAGTAATTTATTCAGGCACAACCGAGCAAGTTAGGGATTTGATTAAAAACAATGAATCGTTTCAATCGCTTGTGAGTAGGGGCAGACAGTTCGATAGTATGTTTTAATCTGTGGTGAAGGAAGAAGCTGAACACGCAGAAGATACACTGTACATTGTCAGGCAGTCAGGATAAAGAGAGAGTGGTATCAGGACTAGATACCCCATAAACCAATTCTGGTTTTCAGCTTCTTACAGACACTCTGTCAAGGAGCCCCTATTGACATGTTCTGGGACCCCTGCAAAGCATTAAACATTTCAGGATGTAAGTTTGCTCGCTGAGCTGGAAAGTTAATTTCCAGACATTTCGTCACCCTGGAAACGTCTGGAAATGAACCTTCCAGCTCAGTGAGCAAACCTACATCCAGAACCTCAACCTGAGCTACAAATCTTCTCAAAACTTTTCATTCTGCACTCTGCCACCCTTGGTTACAGAATCACAGAAAGAGGCCATTCAGCCCATTGTGCCTGCATCTGTTGCATGCAAGACAGTGGGAGAGAAACAGGCAGAGCTTTTTGTTTCCTCAGTTTACTGTTTGGTATTTGCACATCACTAGCCAGGCTAGCAAGAGGGCAGTTAAGAGTCAATCATGTTGCTGTGCGTCTAGTATTGAGTTAGAGTAGGTACAGCAGATTTCCTTCCCTAACGGGCATTGTAGAGTCGATGAGTGTGTTGCTGATAAAGCGCAGCCAGTCAGGCAGCATCTGAGGAGTGGGAGAATCAATGATTCAAGAATAAGCTCTTCATCAGAAATGAACGGGTGGCTCAAGGAGACTGAGAGATAAATGGGGGCAGGGGCGGGGAGGGTGAGCTGGGGAAGGTAGCTGAGAGTGCAATAGGTAGATGAAGGTCAAAGGTCAGAGGGGAGGGTGGAGTGGATAGGTGGGAAGGAAGATGGACAGGTAGGATAGGTCAAGAGGGTGGTGCCAAGTTGGAAAGTTGGATCAGGGATAAGATGGGGGGGATGGGAAATGAGAAAACTGGTGAAATCCACATTGATCCATGTGGTTGCAGAGTCCCAAGGTGGAAGATGAGGCGTTCTTCCTCCAGGCATCGGGTGGTTAGGGTTTAGTAGTGGAGGAGGCCCAGCACTTGCATGTCTTTGGTGGAGTGGGAGGGGAATTAGAGTGTTCAGCCCCAGGCGATGGGGTTGCTTAGTGTGTGTCCCAGAGATGTTCTCTGAAACTTTCCACAAAGTGTATGTGGATTTCACCAGTTTCCTCATCTCCCCTCCGCCCCACCTTATCCCAGATCCAACCCTCCAACTCAACACTGCCCTCTTGAACTGTCCTACCTGTCCCTGGTCTTTCCAATCTATCCACTCCACCCTCCCCTCCGACCTTCACCTCCACTTTCATCTACCTATCACATTCCCAGCTATCTACCCCCACCCAGCCCCACCCAGCCCCACCCCCTCCCATTTATCTCTCAGCCCCTTTGGGCCACCCCCTCATTCCTGATGAAGAACGTATGCTTGAAACGTTGACTCTCCAGCTCCTCGGATGCTGCCTGACCTGCTGTGCTTTTCAAACCCCACACTCTTCGACTGATCTCCAGCGTCTGCAGTCCTCACTTTCTCCCAATTATCCAGTTAGGAGTCATAGAACCACAACACAGAAACAGACCCTTCAGTCCAACTCATCCATACAGACCAGGTTTCACAAACTAAACCAGTCCCATTTGCCTGCCTTTGGCCCATATCCCTCTAAACCTTTCCTATCCATGTACCTGTCCAGGTGTCTTTTAACTGTACCTGCATCTATTGCTTCCTTTGGCAGTTCATTCCATAATACACACCACCCTCTGTCTGCAAATGTTGGCCCTCAGGTCCCTTTTTAATCTTCTGAGGAAGGGTCACCGAAAGGTTAACTCTGATTTCTCTCCTCAGATGCGGCCAGATCTGTTGAGCTTTTCCATCAATTTCTGTTTTTGTTTCTGATTTACAGCATCCACAGTTCTTTTGAGGTTTTTTGCCTTTTAAATCTTTCTCTAGCTTTGAGTTCCCCCACTCTAGGGAAAAGATCTTTGCTATCCACCTTATCTATGCCCCTGATGATTTTATGAACCTCTGTAAGGTTACCCCTCGACTTCGTGTGCTTCAGACGAGAAAAGGTGCCAGGCTATCCAGCCTCTTGTAACTCAAACCGTCCAGTCCTGGTAACATCCTTTTAAATCATTTCTGTACCCTTTCCAGTTTAATAATATCCTTCCTATAGCAGGGTCACCAGAACTGTACACAGTATTCCAAAAGAGGCCTCACCAACATCCTGTACAGCAGCAACATGACATCCCAATCCCTGTGCCCAATAGTCTAACCAATGAAGGCAAGTGTGCCTTTTTCACCACACTGTCTCCATGACACCACTTTCATGGAATGATGCTCCTAAACCCCTCGATCTTTCTATTTGACAAACTTCCCCAGGGCTCTACCGTTAACTGTCTAAGTCAAGCCCTTGTTAGTTTTACCGAAATGCAGCACCTCACATTTATCTAAATTACTTTATCTGCCAATCCTCAGCCCACTGGCCTGGCTGATCAAGAGCCCCTTGTGTCCTAAGATAACCTTTCTCACTGGCGGTGGGATTTGATCCTCAGCCCAGGCCAACTGGACCCGGCTGTGGAGTCACACTCACCCTTCTCCTGCCAGGCACAAGAGCCAACAGAGGTTCTCACATCAGGCCCACACTCCCACGCCCCACCCCCCCCCACACACACCAACCCATCAATCTTCAGAGGCTGTTTACTTTTGCCATTTTGACGTGTTGGATTTCCTGTGTTGGTTGCAAAATGTAGAGTTCTCAGCATCTCCAAAGAGAATGAAAGAGAAGGGACTTCCTTCACGACTGTATGAGGGGATCTAGTTCAGGCACATGGCAGTTTTGAACATACGCCATTGAATGCTGCTGGTGCTAAGGGAATGTGTAACCACAGATCCCATGAATATTCTCTGATCATCAGCTTGCATGAAGGCTCTCATTAAAAAATGTAAATGCTATTTATCCCTTGATGAGTTCAAAAATATCAGGAATCTGTTCTCTCTAGGAGAAATTAGCATCTGGTTCTTAATTAGTAAGCAGCTGCCAGTACCACCAAGTTCTGACTGAAAGGAGAATTTCTGCACATTATCAAGAACATCTCATTAACACATCAAATACACTTGTATTTGTGCATTGTCAAGATGCACTCACCGAGATAACTGACTGAGCAGCTTTTAAACCTGGAGTCTATAACACTTTGAAGGACATGGGCAGCAGATACATGGGAACACCACCCCCTGCAAATTCCCCTCCAAGCTTCTCACCATCTTGACTTGGAAATATATCACTGTTCCTTCACAGTCATTAGGTCAAAATCCTGGAATTTCCTCCCTAAGGGCATTGTGCATGTAGATTGCAGCGGTTCAAGAAGGCAGCTCACTATCCCCTCAAAGGATGACAATAAATACTAGCCATCTGCATCCATGATAGAATTTTGTAAAATGTTCCATCTCCAATTCCTCTGCTGAGTTTTGGGCATCAATTTGTCCCTGTCTCTTAAAGTCACTTTCCATTCTGTGCAGCTCATTGTTCTGCTGATGGGGCAGCCTCGCCTCTTAATCCATTAGGTTAACGTAGTGGGTAAGGGTGAGAATACTGTGGCACAGTGAGGAGCACCTGTACCCCTGGGCCAGAGCTCCAGGTTTAAGTCACCCTCAGTGAACATGGTCACGTTTAATGAAGCCAAACAGGTTGATAACCTACACATCATTCCAGGCTGTAGAAGTGGGAAAGTCTCCTTGCTTAGCATCATGTGATAGAACTACACTCCTGAAGCCACAGTATCTGGTAACAGGATAAAGACCTGCCTCGGGAAATCACTTTCCGTTCTGGTCTGGATGATGCTGAGGTTTTGGGTAGTACTAGCCTTCTTTAATACTGCTCCTTTGTATCCCTGCACTGGGTGTGTACACACAGACTCTCATACACTCAAACTGCTCCCTGAGTTTACTGTTGACCACTCTTCTTGGTCTATATATCCTCTATATCCTTGAGTAAGGTTGCTTATTGAGACCCTGAACTAGTGTAGACTTAGAGATCACTGATTTGATCCGGCTGAAATAGGTGTTCGAGGAATAGTGTGTGTTGCGTAGACAAGGTATTACAACTAAATTGGTTTAGAGCTCATAATCGATGTTTATATTGTTGATTGGGAAGCAAATGGAAGGGAGAACAGTGGCTATCTTATAAAGGGATCCTTGTCTTTATGAGTATATATGGTATCTACTAGAGGCCGCTTTTGACAAAATGGTAGTGTCTCTATCTCAGGGTCAGAAGGCTCGGGTTCAAGTCCCATTTGCTCCAGAGGTGTATTACAATATCTCTGAATGGGTTGATTAAAAATATCAATATGGTATCTACTTAGAAATGGGTTAAAGTAACTTATTGACTGCAAAAGCGTATTCTGTGAGATAATTTACTTCAGGCAGTGCTGTCAGAACATTTATCAAAATTAATATGTTTTGCCAGGATTTGTCCGTGTATGATTTGGAGCAGGGCACACGAAAATGCAAAGGGTATGAATCAGTTAAAATGACGATGGCATTCGAAACTCTTTATGCATTACTACTCTTGG
The DNA here is from genome assembly GCF_004010195.1 of Chiloscyllium plagiosum. Classification (NCBI taxonomy): domain Eukaryota; kingdom Metazoa; phylum Chordata; class Chondrichthyes; order Orectolobiformes; family Hemiscylliidae; genus Chiloscyllium; species Chiloscyllium plagiosum. The sequence goes on along the minus strand of NC_057747.1, from coordinate 23,502,841 downwards.
CCATCATTCTACAAACATCCTTTTCAAATTAGCACTGGCTGGATCCCAGACGATCCTACCTACTCACTAGCTGTCACTGCCTTGAATCTGTGACAAGGTAATCAGTCAATGACTGGCAATTTTCCCCTTGCTCTTCTGTATTTTATCTTCTACAGCTCCCAAATTAGCCTGGGCCTCACTGTCACATTTACCTCCAGGAATATGAATGCCAAATCAAGGCTGATGCTGCAAATTGAGGGGGCGTTTGCTGCACAGTCAGCAAATTTGTGGACTTAGAGTCAGAGAGATGCACAGCATGAAAACAGATCCATCAGTCCAACTCATCGATGTCAACCAGATATCCTAAATTCATCTAGTCCTATTTGCCAGCATTTGGCCCACATCCCTCTAAACCCTTTTATTCATATGCCATTCCAGATGCCTTTTAAATGTTGTAACTGTACCAGCCTCCACCACTTCCTCTGGCAGCTTATTCCATACACGTACCACTCTCTGCTTGAAAATGTTGCCCCTTACGTCCCTTTTAAATCTTTACCCTCTCATCTTAAACCTATGCCCTATAGTTCTAGACTCCCCCATCCTGGGGAAAGGACCTTGTCTATTTACCCTATCCATGCCTCTCATGATTTTATAAACCTCTATAAGGTCACTCCTCAGCCTCAGAAGCTCCAGGGAAAACAGCCCCAACCTATTCAGCCTCTCCCTATAGCTCAAACCCTCCAACCCTGGCAACATCCTTGTAAGTCTTTTCTGAATCCTTTAAAGTTTAATTACATCTTTCCTGTAGGAGGGAGACCAATACTGGATCCAGTATTCCAAATGAGGCCTAACTAATGTCCTGTTCAGCCACAACATGACCTCCCAGTTCACTCAACGCACTGACCAGTAAAGTCAAGTGTACCAAACAGCTTCTTCACTATCCCAGTAGAAAGTGAGGACTGCAGATGCTGGAGATAAGAGATAAAAAATGTGGCACTGGAAAAGCACAGCCAGTCAGGCAGCATCCGAGGAGCGGGAGAATCGACATTTCGGGCAAAAGCTCTTCATCAGGAACCTGTCACATTCCTGATAAAGGGCTTATGCTCATAACGTCGACTCTCCTGCTCCTCGGATGCTGCCTGACCTGCTGTGCTTTTCCAGCACCACACTTCTTCACTATCCTGTCTGCCTGTGACTCCACTTCCAAGGAACTATGACCCTGCACCCCAAGGCCCCTTTGTTGTGAAACTGAGACCCCCAAATGTGCTCTCAGCTGGATGTAAAAGATTGCATTGCCTTTTTCACAGAAGAGCTGTCACATCTTCCCTAATGCTATGGTCAACATTTATCCAGGAGAAAATGAGGACTGCAGATACTGAAGATCAGAGTCGAAAAGCATGGTGCTGGAAAAGCACAGCTGGTTAGGCAGCATCCGAGGAGCAGGATAGTCGATGTTTCGAGCATAAGGTCTTCATCAGGATTCCTGATGAAGAGCTTATGCTTGAAATGTTGACTCTCCTGCTCCTCAGACACTGCCTGACTGGCTGTGGTTTTCCAGCACCACACTTTTTGATGCCAACATTTATCACCCAATTAGGCCCACTAAACATAAAGGGTAAAAAGGGCCTATTTGTGGGATAAATATGGCCAGAATAATAGTCTAGAGTCACAAGTTCAAAGCCCAGCATGCAGACTCGAGAATGTATCTTCAATTAATTAAATAAATCTGGAATGAAAATGGTTAATATCAATACTGGTGACGCACGAAAATGCTGTTTTGACATAAAGCAGAAATGTGGTCACCATTTCTTTCAGAGAAGGAAATCTGCTGTTTGTACATGATCCAGGCCTACATGCAGCTCTCGAATGAGAAAGTCCTAACTTCTCAAGAAGTCCTGAAGAAGGGCTTATGCCCGAAACGTCGATTCTCCTGTTCCCTGGATGCTGCCTGACCTGCTGCGCTTTTCCAGCAACACATTTTCAGCTCTGATCTCCAGCATCTGCAGACCTCACTTTCTCCTCAAAGTCCTAACTTCCCCCTGGAAATGGCCCAGCAAGCCACTCCAATAACATTGAGGAAGGCAGCTCAAAGCCAGCTCCTTCTGAAGGGTAATGAGGGCTTGGAAATACACGGTGACCTTCCCAGTGACGGACACATTCTGTGAATTCAAAGTTTGTGAGAAGATTTGTAGCTTGGATGCTCGTTGTTGTGGTTCTGTTCGCCGAGCTGGGAGTTTGTGTTGCAGATGGTTTCGTCCCCTGTCTAGGTGACATCCTCAGTGCTTGGGAGCCTCCTGTGAAGCGCTTCTGTGATGTTTCCTCCGGCATTTGTAGTGGTTTGTCTCTGCCGCTTCCGGTTGTCAGTTCCAGCTGTCCGCTGCAGTGGCCGGTATATTGGGTCCAGGTCGAATTGTTTACTGATTGAATCTGTGGATGAATACAAAAGCAACCACCCCAACACACACAAAAGAAGTTGCATTAAGACACTGTTCAAAAGGGCCACAACACACTGCAGTACACCAGAACTGCAAAAAGAGGAAGAGGAACGCCTATACAATGTAT